>NC_134488.1:122718724-122756168 GCF_040206685.1 Ascaphus truei
TATCACAGAGTTTCTATAGGATTCAATGGCAGTGATGGCGCAGAATATCTCACAATGAATGTGTGTGTGTGTGCGTGTGTGTGTGTGTGTATATATATGTGTGTGTGTATTGGAGCAAAGAGAATGGAGACTTGTGATAGAAAAGAAAAATCCTCAGCTGGCTCTAAAACGAATACATAAAAGAGTCCACTCACTGGGAGGGATATCAGCCACAATTACATGTTCACAAAAGCATATTTATTGTTGTGGATGATCATTAATGCCATCCCAGCGATGCCTTTAAAACAGCATTCAGCTGGCTCAGCAGCAGGTGTGACAGCCTGGTGCTTGTGAGGGACCACTCACTGCATGAGCTGTAATAATAGGCTGTGGGTCTTACTGAAAAGCAAAAGGATGAGCAAGAAAGAGATACAGAGGCAGGAAAAGACAGAGAGAGAGAGAGAGAGCAGGGAAGGAGAAGTCTTACTTTGCATTCCTCTGTTTGCATTTAAATTTGTTACCTATAGTATAGGAAAATGAGAGGAAAAGAATATCACAAGTTATGTAAAAACAACTTTAAAAAACAATTAAAAAGAGGTGAATTCTGGGCAAATTCATTGGAGAACTGAATTGTGAAGGAGTGTTTCTGAGAAACGATTTTAACTAATTGGCTGCCAGATAGAACTCTGGCAAACAAAGTGTTAACCAATGGGTCTAAATCAGCAAACCCTTCATATCAATTTCACAACCCTGAGGATTCTGTGCTTCAATGCAAAGAAAGGTTCACTGACATACAGTACACAATGTATTTCGTATTAGCTTATGTCTGCATTAAATGTTAAAAACATGTGATGAAGTTCCTTACATTGGATGTTGGACATTAATAATGTTTGCCATCTCACATCTGGCAGGTTTTTGTTGTTAACAAAAGGGCAACACATTGGCAGACAGAACAACCCATTATAAAATGAGTCACTTAACACCATCTCCCCCTCCAATTAAACATTCATTAAACGCCCTCAAATAAAACAGGTACAGTACAAAGGAAAAACTTTAGAAAGTCAGGTAGCTGGGATTGTGAATTAATGGTCACCCAAGGGGACGGTGGGTGACCCACACCTGTTGCATGTTTGTGAATCTCTCCCCGCATTGCTTTAATAAACTGGCAGTCAAAGAAAAGCCTTTGTGTTTCAATTTAACGTAACCATCATATTGCAAAGATCCCTAAGAAGGCGACCACGATAGCATGGCTTGGGATGGTTGTGGGGTTCAGCATAGGACACGGGATGCACCTGAGGTTGGGGGAACCACTTACTCAGAGCGATGACAATGCCCAAGATGAACATGACGATGGCAAGAATAAGTCCGGTCATCCTAACCGTGTCATAATCTGAATCAAAGCAGAAACGGTGTCAGTTCACGGACAGAGGTAGCAAAATAAACAGAGGCTCTGAGATAAAGAGACACACAAGATACTGAGATGCACACAGACAGGAGACAGAAGTACCGACATGTCTACATGTGAAAATACACCAAGATGCCGAACAGAAAACACAGAGACACCGAAACAAGACGCTGAGGCGACTTATCAATGCGTAAGTACAGAATATGGAACAGTTCTGGCAAATTGTAACCTGCGTGATGTTATTGTGGAAGATAATCACTAACCGTGCATGACATGTTATTTCTTGGGAGTGTTCTGGCCTTTAGGATGGACTTGATAAATGCTTTAAGAAGATTCTTATTGGCATGTGACATGCATGTTCACAACTAAAGTATAACGATGAACATAGAAACATAGGCTGTATAACGAAGCCATAAAACCATCTCTTTATAAAGCATCGTCATAATGCAGACACTTTTACCTCTCTATCCACCTTTAAGACCCACCTTAAGACACACTTGCTTAAAGAAGCATATGAATAGCACTCTGGATTATACTGGACACATGTTACATAAAGCTTGGCCCCCTGCAGACGCACTTACCAAAATTCCCTCCTCCTGTCTCTGTACGTTCTCCCTACCTACCAATTAGACTGTAAGCTCCTCGGGGCAGGGACTCCTCTTCCTTAATGTTACGTTTATGTCTAAAGCACTTATTCCCATGACCTGTTATTTATATTATCTGTTATTTATTTGATTACCACATGTATTACTACTGTGAAGCGCTATGTACATTAATGGCGCTATATAAATAAAGACATACAATACAATACCTACTCCTTTGCAATGTGACTTTTAATGATCCCTCAGAAATAGTCTTTGAAGTGGAACATCCCAAATGCTCACGCAGCATATACTAACCAAGAGCAAAATAATGGGTCTATTAAAGCAGCAATACAGGTTTAATTAATTTTAATTATAGGATTGAAGCAGGGGGTCTCCGGAGCTGAACTGTGTTCATTTTAGCACCCGGGACCCCCTGCTTCCAGTGATACTTACATCCCTACGGGGTGCCGGTATCTCTGCAGGCCAATAGGAAACTGTGACGTCATCAGGTGCGGCTTCCTATTGGCCCACGTGACCAGAACATTTAAACTCCACAGAGATACCGGCGCCCGCTACAGAGGTAAGTATCTTGGGAGGAAGGGGGCCCCCCGGAGCTGGGTACAGCTGGGAAGCATTTAAAACTTCACTTCAGATAGGAAGGACTTTTGTGTGAGCAGATAATCGGGAGAGAGAAGGGCGATTCGAGATGCAGAATGGGATACATCTCATTATAACATGTGCACCGTGGAACCGCTCCCCAACGTGCCTCCCGCTCCTAGCATTAATAGGGATCGTTATATTGATCCAGTGGAAGTAAAATAAAATTTACAACAGTCAGTCAATGTGATGCCGGAAGATGATTCCAAATGTAGATATTCAGCTAAAACCCCCAGGACCCAGATTAATGTCACGTAAGGATAGCCAGACTTACCATACAGGAAGGGATCCTTATCACCATATACGCTCGCTAGAAAGAGAGAAATGATTAGTGCATGCGCACATAATGTGTGTATTGAGAGAAACAGGAGCTGGGGGTGCGGAGAGCAGTGATGAGAAAGGATGTACTGTAGGAATCGGAATTTTCTCATAGAATCTTTACAGTTCTGCCCCTCAGGATTCTTTCTGCAGATTTATTTATCTTAATACTATATTACTGCTGTACAATACACTACTACATTCAGCACATAGCATGATTTTCATTAAACATACCTTTTACATTGTACATAGTGAGGTGTTCATGCTTCTGCCAGTCTAGTAACAATGGCTGTTACCTAGGGCCAAGCACTGTTTCCATGTATTTCTGTTACATTGCGTCACATTCTCACTTTAGCTGCAAGGCACAGTTGCCCAGATTAATGTCTAGATAAATCTGTCCAAGCAAGGGGCGTCCTGGTGAAATGGGTGAGATTCAGCAGGCGGATGGATTGTGCGATTGTCTTTGCACGCTTGATGAGAGTGTGTTTGTGAATGTATGTGAGATAGATATGTATACAGATGCAGCATGTGTTATTAGTCACAGTTCTAACATCACATGTCACGGTTTGTCTCACAAACAGAATGAGCAATGACACTGGCTATATCTGCATGTAGGTGTATGTGTGTACACATTGGAATGTTTTTGCACTATATGTACCATGTGGCTGTCATGGTTGAAGTAGGAACCCGAATAAGTTGAGTGGTTCTGACCAAAAAAGGACATTATAATCCTTTCACTGTTAGATTCACTAAGAAGAACTATATGGTCTCACAAAATGAACATTATCAGTTTTGCCTCTCCTGCGCAAACTCTTTGAAAGTGCTTCCTTTAGGAAGATATGCTCCTTTTTCTTTTACATTACAGCCACACTAATGTACATGCCCTCATCGTTTCCCATATTGACTACTGTAACCATCCTATTCACTGGCCTTTCTGCATGTAAGCTCATTATCCCTCTCTGCACCCTGTCTGCTGCTTAGCAACACAGAATGACAAGTGTGCATACCAGTCTACTATAGGAAAGCAGTTTATTTACAGAACAACCTTGTAATAAAAACTCAAGTGGTAAATCTTTATCCTCTGAGATTATTTTATGGTGTTTTTTTATTATGATATCCTCAGTATCTGGAAAGATAATCGTACGATCAAAAGTTTTTCCTATATGAGTAGTAACCATATAATTACATTTTTATATCTTAATTTATGCTCCTTTTTTTCAATTAGCAAACCAAATGAAACGAGTTACAAAATAAAAGATGTTCATAAAATGAGTGTGCATCACAGATCTTATCAGGTCATTATAAATAGAAAGTACTGTACCTGCGTTAGATAATCATTCCCTATTCGCCTCTCCAAAATACAAGGAGTAAGTTTAAATTGATAAGAGATCATTTCTTGGATGGCTCGAGACAGTCAGGAATTTTCCCGTTCAAACGTCCTTAACACCAATTGCAAATTACCTTTAATTTGCTAATTTAGTAAAAACGATTCTGTCTGTAAATGTGATAGAGGGGGGGCCTTCTTTAGCCTTGAATCAGAAGCGCTTTGCGAGTAGTTCATGCAGTTGGTTTTAACCCTTTATGTGGTTAAGGAACCCTACAAATAGATTGTGAAATTCTGGGCAACCCCAACCCTCTCCCCTCATCTCTCGTCTCCCCCATCTATCCACATCTCTCTTTTCTCCCCCCTCATCCCTTTCTCACACACCCCGCTTACACGCTCTCCCCCTTAGGCTGCGTCCAGGGTTGCAGCAGCTGTACAGAGGCGCGCTGAGGCTGAGGGAAAGCGGGTGCTTTCCCTGGCCTTGGTTAGCCCGCCGTCCGTGGGCGTGTCGGGGGGCGGGCCAGTGACGTCACGGAGCTGGTTCGCCCTTATTGGGCGAACCGCTCACGTGACCGGCCCTGCGCTCCCTTGAGCGCTTGAATCTAAAATTCTCTTAAGACCCACGCTTCCGCACGCTTGCGGATGCGTGCGCGAGCTCCTGCTAAAGCCGCTCTCATTGCGGCTGCAGGGGCTCACTGGTAAGCACCAGCGCGCCTCAGCACGGGCGCTGACCATGCCCGAGGCCTTACGCTCTATCTCCCCCTCTCACAGTCTCCCCCTTATGCTCCCTCTCCCCCTCTGCACCTTATGCTCTCTCTCACTCTGTAAAAGTGGTAAAAGGGGTTAAGGCTGCACTCCACAAATAGAAATAATGCATACAATTTACCGGCACAATAAATTTTCTTTATTCAGAAATCCGTGGAGCGCTGGATCCCTTCTTTTTCCTCTCACTCTCACACTCTTCCGCTTACTGTCTCTCTCCCCTCTCATGCACTCCCCCTCCCGCTCTCCCCCTCATGCTCCCCCTCACGCCCCCTCTCCCCTCACGCCCACTCTCCCCCTCACGCTCCCCCTCACGCCCCCTCTCCCCTCACGCCCACTCTCCCCCTCACGCCCCCTCTCCCTCCCATGCCCCCTCTCCCCCTCACGCCCCCTCACTCACACTCTCCCCTTAAGCTTCCTCTCCCCCTCTCACACGTTTGTTTCATTATTATTTGTTTTTTTACAGGAGCTGCCGGCGCGCGGGGGGAACTCCCTGCAGAGACACAGCAGAGAAAGAGTGCACGCACCTCTCTTAGGCTGAGTCCATGGTGACTCAGCCCGTGCGGAGGCGCGCTGAGGCTGAGGGAAAGCGGGTGCTTTCCCTGGCCTTAGTTCGCGCGCCGTCCGGGGGCGTGTCGGCGGGCGGGCCAGTGACGTTATGGAGCTGGTTCGCCCTCATTGGGTGAACCGCTCACGTGACCGGCCCTGCGCTCCCATGAGCGCGAAAATGTAACATTTTCATAAGACCTACGCTTCCGCACGCTTGCGTAAGCGAGCCCCTGCTAAAGCCGCTCTCATTGCGGCTGCAGGGGCTCACTGCTGAGCAGCAGCGCGCCTCAGCACGGGTCAGCGCATAAGCGCTGACCATGCCCGAGGCCTTACCTTGGGGCCTGCGCTGAAATGAAGCTCCCTCCTCCTGTGCAGACAGGAGGGAGAGGAAGGATCGCAGTGACCGGGCGACTGCTGCTGAGCTGGGGAGCTGCCGGGTCACTGCTATGTGGGGGGTCGGCAAGCCTCCGGGCTGGGAGAGTTGTCCCAGCTCTCCTCCCCTGGCGCTCGCGGAACCCCTCAGCGGGTAAAATAGTAGAAATCCCCCTAAAGGTAAAGCCTTACCTGTAAATACGCTTTTTTACAGCGCTATTTTTATATTGTTTATTTTTTTTTATAAAACAAAGAGTCAATCCAAGAAATATCCTACGTTTTATTTATTTTTTATATAAATAAGTTCTATAGTATTTAATAATACTTTCTAATTTTTCTTTGCAATTCAACTCTTAATGCCATTTTTATTGAGGTTTAATATACTGAGCATCCTTTGATTTCTATAGCAGGCTTTTGCCACCTCCCCAGCAGTCCAAAATATTTGTAACACTTTCCTGTCTGTGATCATTTGTTGCCAATGTTCCCAGCAGTTTGAGCTGCAAACTGTAACAATAGATAATGTTACCTTAGTAATATCAGGATACATTGTAACTGCTGAGTTACACTGACTGAAGGATTGATTTGAAACTGAACGTCAGCCATTTAGTGAACCCTGGGAAGCAGGATCTTTGCTGATCGATTACAGGAGAACCAATCGATCGGCAGCGTAGGTAATTAGTTTTCAATGAAGGTAATCAAAGGCTGTATATATTAAAACAAGCCTTTTTTTAAGCTTCTCGGATTGCCTCTCTGAATGATTTGCACCATCGTTTCTTTATTCATTCCTCCCTGAGACCTGCAGAGAGGTAATGGGGAGACTACAATTGCCACTGTTTTTGGATATGCGGATATTATACCTACAAACTGCGATTGTGTAAGAACAAACATTCACACACTACACACCGGAGAGACACACTACACCATATTGTGTCCTTTATTTCTTTTTCCAGTCAAAAACGTTGCGCCCCCTAAGCTTGAAGAAAGTACACTTGAGATCAACGGAAACTGTTTTGCAAGGGTTAAGTTCCAAATATTTGTTATTATTCCTAGTTTTCTTCACAGCACAAATTCACGTATTTATCACTAACCACGCAAACTCATTTGTGATATTGTATGTGAAATCACTTCTATCTGTTACACAGATATATTTAATTGCCCTTTAATTTGTTTATGTTTTTTTGAACAGCACTATCACTTTTAAGTACTCTTTATATCACTAAGTAATAAGAGAAGCCCCTATCACGGGTTTTTTTTGGGTGATCAACAGACAACATCACATGTTATTTAAATACTGACAAATCTTACGCCAACATTTCTTGACTCCCAGACCACACGCAGTGAAGAAGGTTCTCGGAGCAGATTTAGGGCAAGAATGTAGAGAATCTTTTTTGAATTTGGCATATTGCCTTGGAGATACCTACGTGCGATCATAAGCTCAATTTGCCTTAGTTCAGCTATGCGCAAACTGGGGAGCGCTAGATTTCCGGGGGGGGGGGGCGGCAGTTATAGAGGTCCCTTGCTCTCCCCCCAAGGCATTTAAATTAAATGCCGGGGGACCGCGCGATGCCTCTGGCCAGGGGACGCCGTGGGGTCACGTGATGTCACGTTACCATACCAACTAGCGCTTCCGCCCGGAGTAGAGACGTCACTTCCAGAACAACGCGGAGGAAGCAGACGCACCATTCACAGAGACACCAGAGAGAGGAAAAGACCCCGTACAATGCGCCGATCACACATGTGAATGTGAGTTTATCCCTTACCTCCTGTTGTATACAATACATCTTTTTGACATACTAGGCCATGAGAGTCCTCTCTACTTTTCATGAATTGAACCGGAAGATTGTTGCTTCATCCGCACACGAACCTACCTGAGCTCCATCCCCCCCATGCTCCAATCAGAGAGATTGAGTCTCTGATATGCCTCATACCAATCTGTGAGTGTACTGACACAAAGTGTATACATATCTACACCTTATTTGCATTGGTTGCACTGATGTGTGTTCTTTATCTTTTACATACTCTGGCTGTGAATACTCTGCGCTCCCCTCACCACAGCATTACAAGCCGGCAGTACATCACGGCATGACCAGTACGCAGGGATTGTGTGTGTTTACTAGATAGGGGGTTCCTGCAAACCTTTATATAGCCCAGAGGAATAGATAGATAAATAGGACTCAGGACTGTCATTGGGGAAGAAGCCTTGACAGAAATGATTGGTCAAGTAATGAAATCACCGAAAAAGCCCTGGGAGACAGAAACGTACATATTCTAGCCTAGAAAGCTCATCCCCCAAAAGCGGGGGGGGGGTGCTGGGTTAATGTAGAAATATTATGGTTACAGCGGTAGAAAAGCAAGAAGAGTTAGAAAGAGCATACTGTAACTTTCCTTACGAAGAATAAACTGCATAAGAACGAAAGTCCAAGAAGGGTTTGATATTACAAATGCCCTTCTTTGACAATAAGAAAAAAGGGTCTTCTACAGTCCACTCCCTGTGAAAGATATCGGGGTTACGCTATATTGCTATGAATGGTGATATTGCAGTGGAACGTTTCAAGTCACTCTACTCTTTCCTAAATCTGTATCAGTGTCTCCCCTGCTGAAATCACTCTCCTGGTTTCCTATTAAATCCCGCATCTCACACTCAAATCTCCTCCTCACTTTTAAAGCTTTACATTCTTCTGCTCCTCCTTACATCTCAGCCCTAATTTCTCGCTATGCTCCATCCCGGCTCTTGCGTTCTGCTCAAGGATGTCTTCTTTCTACCCCCTTTGTATCTAAAGCCCTCTCCCGCCTTAAACCTTTCCCACTGACTGCCCCACACCTCTGGAATGCCCTTCCCCTCAATACCCGACTAGCACCCTCTCTATCCACCTTTAAGACCCACCTTAAAACACACCTGTTTAACGAAGCATATGAGTAGCTCCATGACTAATACTACACACATGATACATAAAGCTTGGCCCCCTGCAGATGCACTTACCAGAACGCCCTCCTACTGTCTCTGTATTCTCTTCCTACCATTCAGATTGTAAGCTCCTCAGAGCAGGGACTCCTTTTCCTAAATATTACTTTTATGTCTGAAGCACTTCTTCCCATGACCTGTTATTTGTATTATTTGTTATTTATATAATTGTCACGTGTATTACTGCTGTGAAGCGCTATGTACATTAATGTCGCTATATAAATAAAGACATCCATCAATACAAGTCTGTGTTCTTTTGCCAAGTCTTAAATGTGTCAGAAAAAAAAAAAGGATTCTTTTTAATATGTGACGGAATGGTTGTGATAGATGTATGAGAAAGTGAAGCCAGGGGAGTATAGAGATGCCAGCGATTTCTCTAGTTTGTTGTTATTAAAAAAATATATTCAATAATCCATGTCTCGCATACTCAAGCAGACAGACTAGGTTACACATATAGCAATGTAAGATCCTTGAATCCCTTGGCAACTGCAATCTGTCAAGAGCAATGCCGGCCTTCTTCCCTCTCCATATAAACCGAGAGAACAACCGGTTTAATAAAGAGATATACGTCTTGTGAAGGATCAGGGAAAGGATTTGTAATAGATAAGTCTGCTTAGGATATCACATTATTTTGATGAGAATTATTCTTCCCATAAAAGGTAGACAAGCACGTCCAATTTTGCAGTTCAGACACAATTGTGAAAATGATTGGACGGATATTAGAAGTGTAGAGTTTATTGAGATCTAAAAGGGATATAACCCCCTAAATATCTAATGCAACCCCAAGCTATCTTAAACAGGAGAGAACAGTTGTGACCATTAGTTACCTACGGTATAATATCTCAGACTTGGTTAAATGAAACCTATACCCAGCAAATATGCTTATAAGTTTAAAGTTTGGATATGTTTGTCTGAAGAGCGAAGAGTGATAATTATATACAGTAATGTAATAGTTTCACCCACTATTTTAGGCATACAGAATGTTTTGATTTGCAAATATTAGTAACAGCAGATATTTATACCCATACTAAGCCATTTTATAAGTCGCTTGCAGTAATCGTAGCCACGAAAAGTATTTCACTTGGCCAATTCCATATAATGAGACTGAACTGTGGTAGTGTTTGTGCTTTTCTGAAATACAACGTAGATCAAAGGTCTAAAATAATGGATAGAGTCTATAAGGATAAAGTCACATATTCAGATTTTTACTTTCGATAGGCGCTTTTTCAAGTAGCTAATAGGTTGGAATAAATTAGCTTCTTATTATAAAATGGTACCTCATCCCAGGTAGAAACTCACCCGAAAGGTAAAGCCTTAACATCAAAGGACAACCTCACATTGAAAATGCTATTCAGGTGCGGTCAAATCTCACTCCAATATTTCTTGACTACATTTGACTCATTTTTTCAGTTTGGCATATTGCCTTGGGGATACATATCCCCTATGTGAGATCATAAGGTGAATTTGCCTGGATTTTTAACATTACACGCTATGCTTCCTATGGGTTTAGATGAATATACCGATTGTATTTAATTTGTCGGCAATTGATTCCTATTCAGATTCTAATGGCTGTGTGTGGTTTTATGTGTTGTTTTATATCTCCTCTCAGGTTCTTAGAACGTGTATTGATTTTAACAGCCTTTATTATTGTTGATTTAATATTCCTACAGCACTATAGTATTACCCTGGTCCAGGAGCTAAATAACAGGAGTGGGGAAGTAATATAACCAAAGAGTGTATGTCAAACTGCTTTTTTTGATTAAGGAATCCTATCATTATATTGTGAATTTCTTCAGAACCACAACCCTCTCTAATAGCGCATCTGAGATCAGATGCATTGTAAGGAACCCCAACCCTCTCTAATAGCGTGTCTGAGATCAGATGCATTGTAAGGAACGCCAACCCACTCTAATCGCGCGCCTGAGATCAGATGCATTGTAAGGAACCCCAACCCTCTCTAATAGCGTGTCTGAGATCAGATGCATTGTAGGGAACCCTAACACTCTCTAATAGCGTGTCTGAGATCAGATGCATTATAAGGAACACCAACCCTCTCTAATAGCACGTCTGAGATCCGATGCATTGTAAGGAACCCCAACCCTCTCTAATAGCATGTCTGAGATCAGATGCATTGTAAGGAACCCCAACCCTCTCTAATAGCGCGTCTGAGATCAGATGCATAGTAGGGAACCCCAACCCTCTCTCATAGCGCGTCTGAGATCAGATCGTATTGTAAATTCTTTTGTATTTGCTACAATTTTCAAATGACCTGAAAATTGCAGGGAACCCTTTCGGGATGCCCGTGGAAGGAACCCTGGTGTTCCTAGGAACCCAGGTTAAAAAACACTGTCCTAGCTACTGTGGCTATCTTGGTCATTGTAAGGACTCCCACTATTTATATCGGACGGGTCTCTCATTTAGATATGCAAACTTTTCGGAAAAGGTTTGCAAGCTCTGAGACATTTGTAGCTATGTGCGGAATTTGTTTTGCAAAAAAAGAAGTGAAAAGTTAAAAATAAATAAATTGCAGTGTCATGTGACCCCATCTTTTTAATGCAAATAACGACACATATGAGGACATAAAATGTCACGCTTTTTGTTTTTTAGCATGAAAAACCCCCACTGAGATTTTGCCATTTTGGACAAAAAAAAGCGAGAACAGAAAACCAGCGAGTTGTCCATTTTTACTCCCGTTCTTCTCCTTACATTATACACTCTTTCCGTATTTGCGCTGATTTTAACCCCCAAAATCCGTTTTGCAGTGAAAAATTTGACGACGTATTTGGGCGGTTTCAATCCACGCAGATTCATCAAAAGCCGCCACTGGATACAAGAATCCAATCCGCGGAATCAGCAAGCCACTGGCGGATTCTCAAGAATCCACAGATTGGATTCAACAAATCCGTCCACGGGTGGCGGAATCGTCGGAATGTATTGGTAATTAATCATTTAAAAAACAAGCAGAATGCGAATCGCCCTTTTGAGATTGATCCGCGGAAATCTGCTGATCGGCCGATCCCACTGCAGTTCCACTTCCGCCCCCCCCAAAAAAACCTTGCTCATCTCTAATCTGAATCCCACGCTGGGGATCATTTGTGTGTTCACAATTCTTTTAGCACCGTTTCCCCCCATTTTACAGCTGAGAAGCTTTCGTACATAGCCACCAAAATCCATAACTGCGAGCAACAGAGGAAGACGGAGAGAGAAAGATGGCGATGCTAAGGGGAATATTCCCCGATATATGCGCATAAAACTACCATTTTCTAGCTGAAAGCTAGTATAAAAAATACAGCACTGGAGTTATGAAAGTGAAAATGTTTTATTGTTTTCAATGAGTTGGTTTCTTTGATAAATCTGGAGCTGGTTGTTTAATTAATGCGAAGTTTTCCCCAGGGTTAAATCCAGGAGTCGTCGATAAACAAACCCCCTAGGAATTGAATACAAAGATATACAGAAATATGATGGAAGAGGCAGAAAAGGGGTAAGACGTAAGAAATGAAAGTGAGATACATATTGGGAAAGAATGAATACAGAGTGTGGACGGAGAGCGAGGGACAGACAAGCTCTGGTGAGACCCCACTGGCCAGCGGGGAATCCTCACTGCAGCATTGCAAGCAGCTGATGGGCTCTGCACTCGATCACTCAGTCTGTACCAAGACGTTGAGTCAGCATATTCACACCTCACTGCCCGAGGAAAGCCTTCTCATAGCCCATCGATATACACGACAGCGACAGGGATGCACCACATAGGGAGCCGGGACATACCTCTCACCGCGCTTTCCAGGGATATCTGGGACACCTACTCTAATCATTCCACCCACAGAGAATAGGCACACATTTCCCATCTCCTCCTCCCACGGTGGGCACCAGATGAACATACATCTCCATTCTTTTATATAGCGCAAGGCTGGCCTTACCTTTTGGAGGGGCCCAAGGTGGCATGTGGCCACGGGGCCCCTCCTCTTGCAGAGTTACGGCGGAACGTCATGGGGCCATGACAGCGCGATGTTGCAGAAGGAAGGCCGCTCTGCATAAGGCTGACACTAGGCGCGCGATGGAGCACGTGGCGTCGTGTGCCTGCCGCAGAGGCGATTGGTGGCCTAGGGGGAGACGCGATGGGGAGGCGTGGCCGTGACATCACGGAGCTTCCTTCACCCTCATTGGCTGAGCCGCTCGTGTGACCCAGCCGTCACGCGACAAAATCACATTATTTTGTCTGCTCGGCAATCGCGCATGCGGTCGCGCTTCATCACACCCGCGGTCGCGCGCTCTATGGCCTGCCTCACGGAGGCACAGACTTTTTTTTTTAGGAAATACCTCCCACTCAGATAGATAGATAGGATAGAATAGATAGATAGGATAGATAGGATAGATAGGATAGATCATTTTTTACAGATGTTCGCGAACCAGGTGATACTTGCCAATATTTTGCCGTGTACAACTCTGAAAAGCGAGACATTGTACGGGTCACATGGCGTTTTATACTGTATACTGGCATTATTGCTCAATTCTGGGTTAGCGATGTTTCATGATGTTAGCCTGATGAAAATGTTGCATTTAGGTCTAGTTTCACGTGTTGCCGAGCAATGCGAACTGTCGGCAAATTAAGCATAAAAATGCCACATTAAGGCTGAAATTGGCAAAAAAATTACTTTTGCAAGGCAAATGTAAAGACATTCGTACAACCATAGTGTGGATACGTATCACCCATGGCTTCTGTGCCACTGTGACACATGCAACTCACTCCACCCACAGAGCGATCTAGGACATATGTCTTACTCCCTCCTCCCACAGCCTTTACTGGCATGTACAGTACCATCTCACCAACTTCTACAGACATTGCCAGAAACGTGCCTTCAAGGCCTCTGGGGCACATGCTTCTCATGTCTTTCTCTTAACACCTTTACTTCCAGAGGGGGCAGTGAAGGAGTTAAAGTAGACACCTACCTAAAACCTACCTGAAATCCCTCCCACTAAGATATTTTTACTGGGTCAGATTGATGGCGGTACCAACGCTGCGACTGCACCGGGCCCCGCGCTCTTCCCCGGGTCCAACTTCCAAGATCGCAGTTTAAATGTTGTGGTGGTGATAGTTACCCCCCTGCAACACTTCAACTGGGATTACTGGAGTTTGGGCCCGGGGAAGAGCGCGGAGCCTCTGTAAGAGCCGGCATCTCCATGTACGTGACGATGCGTCGCCTTGACGGCGCGATGTCACATGATGTCACCGCGTAACGCGAGGGCAGGCAAGAGCCCCCCCCCCGTGTGACACATGATGTCATCACATGACGACATCACATGGCGGGAGGCGCGGCTCCGGAGGGGGTCAGAGGCCCTGCGCACACACTGATTAGACACATACATTTCATCCTGCTACAAAGATATGAGGGGCACATTCCAATTCACATTCTCCTGCAGAGATCTAGGACACACACACCCTTCACCTCTCAGTCTTGCTTCTCAATTCCATGTACAATACTTTCTTCACCCTTCTTTCTTACTCACTGTCAGTGGCACACACCTCAGGACCCCTTTTTTTCATCGGGTTCCAATGTTTTTCACTCCAAAAATACCACCTGTGAGCACACTCACGTCCCAGACTGGTCCACAACCCTGCACCTCCCCATTATCTCTTAGCGTGCAATGATTCCACTGCAGCCAGGGATTCTGGGTGATGACATGCAAATGAGCCCACAATTAGTCACTTTTTACTTCTTATCCATTGTATCATGTTCCCTTATAAGCTTATGCCTACCACATTACACAGCTACTCCCTCTTTGCATATTCCGCTGCATTCTCACTTATCGGGAGCGAGCCACACTGGCAGGATTATTGAATATAAATGGTCTCATGATTACATTCAATTTCAATCGTTGAAGCGAAAACTTTCCATTAATACGTAATAAGGTCCAAATGACACTAACATCCCTCAATGTAGTACAATTGTAATATCCATGCATCTCACTGATGTTCTAGATGAGAGCATATATCTCCCCGTCATATGCACATGGGCTGCTATTCCTTAATGCTTTGCGCTACAAAATATTTAGGACACATATTTCCTCGTCTCCTCCCTGTGAGGGAATCGTGTGCTTGCTCTATTAACCCATATGCAGTTCTCGCTTGCAGCAGTGTCTGTGTGTGTATGTGTCCGTGTGTGTGTGTGGGGGGGAGGTATCTGAGATGCTCAGCTGGGACACTGCATTGCACCTGCAGTGGAGATATTGGTGGGGGTGAGATGCTTATCGTTTGCTGCAGTAAAGCTGATCTGAGGGGATAGTGGGGGGGGGGGAGGGGGGGGTTAGTTCCCTGCAGAAAGGGGTAAAGAAAGAGATGAAGGGAATTAGGGAGGCAGAATAACCCCACCAGCAGTAAGGAACCAACACCCTTCCAGTGCTGCAGCAGTACGTCTTGTAGGATGCTGCATTGATGTATTACATCCCAAACAGCACTAGAGGAGTTAAGCAACCACGGAGTGTTAAAAGCCAGTACTGACCCACATTCAATCCATGAACACACACACTTTTTCTTACCTTTGTCGCTTCTTTGAGTTGGAGTAGCCATGCTGCAGACTGTACGGAGTTGTGTCTGATGGGTTTGTGTACCTGTCTCCTTGTTAGATTGTCTCAGTATATTTTATATAGTTCTGTGTGGAAGCGTTAACTAATCTATGTGATCTATGAGCCTTCTTCAAATAGTGTGCATGTGTATACGGATGCCAGTGTGTGTTATATATTGTGTGTTAGTATATGGTGTGTATGATGGAGAGGCTTGGTGTGTGCATTTGAGTGTGATGCTCTAAATGTGTGTAATTTGTCGTAATGATGTGTCTGTGTATTTGTGCGTCTGCATGTGATATTAGGATGCTGCTGCAGACCTAGAGCCGCACAGCTGGGTAAGGGGGGGTCTTTCTCTTCATTTATTCTCTCTCGCTCCCTCTATCCCATGGGGCTCTCCATAACAGCCAATCACAGGCAGCTTGAGACAGTTGACAGCTCCCTGATTGGTTCGGTGGTGAGCAGCTGAGAGATGGCTCTGCTTGTTGCAGCTGATTCAGTGCTGGGAGTGCGGAGGAGATGCGGGAAAATGTGCTCTATGTTACCCCATCTCTCCCCTCCTCTCTGTCCCTGCCCCCCTCTCCCATCTTCTATTCTTCTTCCTAACGTCAAGTCCACTGATACGGGACGGCTTCTTTCATTCCCCTCTTTCCCAATCTCCACCGCTCCCTCCCCCTGTCTCCCTCGCTTCTTGTCCTTATCTCACCCTATCTCTTATTCTTTCTGGTGTTTCGTGTCTGCTTCACTCCCTCTTATCACTCGCCTTCATCTTTGTGCATCACCCCCCCTGTCTATTGACATACTTCCCCCTCTTTCACTCTTTCTAATCCCCTTTAACGCACCTCCCCTTATGTAAGGCTATTATCTCATGGTTACACCTTGTTCAGCTATCCCCATCTCTTTAAACCAGGAGTGGCCAACTCCAGTCCTCAAGGGCCACTAACAGGTTGAGTTTTCAGGGTATCCCTGCTTCAGCACAGGTGGGGCCACTGATTAAGCCACCTGTGCTGAAGCAGGGATATCCTGAAAACCTGACCTGGTGGTTGCCTAGGGTTGGCCACTCCTGCTGTAAACCTTACACTTCTGGATCTCTCTCTCTTTCTCTCTGTATTGCACCTTCTGGATCTCTCTGCCTCCGTATTGCACCTGCGAGAGGCCAACGTGTTGAAATTGGGTTTGCAAGTTTGTTTGCACATTGTTAGCAAAATAAAAAAAAACAATCTTAAATATTTTGAATATCCACATTTTTTGCTCAAAATATTCTCTACATTAAAATAAAACTGCGGCAACTTTTTTCGAATGCCAATGAATTTGCGAATGTTCTTAAAAACCAACACATTTTGGGCTGCAAATTCAAATTTTGGGGCCAACATTCACCCCTCTCCTGTAACTGTAACTTTCCACTTCTCCGTCGCTCCGATTATACTCACCCGCTTATACTGACTCATTCCAAGCTCTCTCTATCCCCTATTATACCTCTCTCTATCCCCAATCATACATCTCTATCCCCTATCATACCTCTCTCTATCCTCTATCATACCTCTCTCTATCCCTATCATACCTTTCTCTATCCCCAATCATACATCTCTCTATCCCCAATCATACATCTCTCTATCCCCTATCATACCTCTCTCTATCCCCTATCATACCTCTCTCTATCCCCTATCATACCTCTCTCTATCCCTATCATACATCTCTCTATCCCCAATCATACATCTCTCTATCCCCTATCATACCTCTCTCTATCCCCTATCATACCTCTCTCTTTCCCTATCATACCTCTCTCTATCCCTATCATACCTCTCTCTTTCCCTATCATACCTCTCTCTATCCCTATCATACCTCTCTCTTTCCCTATCATACCTCTCTCTATCCCCGATCCTACCTCTCTCTTTCCCTATCATACCTCTCTCTATCCCCTATCATACCTCTCTCTTTCCCTATCATACCTCTCTCTATCCCTATCATACCTCTCTCTTTCCCTATCATACCTCTCTCTATCCCCTATCATACCTTTCTCTATCCCCGATCCTACCTCTTTCTCCTCTGTCACTCAATACAGGAAAGTAATGCAATTGAGTAATAATGCTGCAGTGATTCCAATGGTGCACTGATTTAAGCTAAATGTTACATCTTTTTTTTACCCCAGTGGCCGCCATAATTGGAATGACCTGTGGTGCTGATGTAGATCAGGGGTAGCCAACCCCAGTCCTCAAGAGCTACCAACAGGTCAGGTTTTCATGATATCCCTGCTTCAGCACAGGTGTCTCAATCAGTGGCTCAGTCACAGGGCATACCGGGATTTAGGGGTTCGGGATGCCTATACCTTTCTGGCACTGCTACTTAATCTCTATCTATATTTAACGAGGTCACAGAACTTTTGAAAACAGCCACAACTCCTGTGGAGCCGTAAGGTAGAAAATGAATTCCCGAAATACATGAATACAATACATATCTTCTTTACAATATAACAGTGGTGTGTCATGGAGCCATTGCCATGGTCCGGAGTACATTATCGCTGAAATACCGCCTGTCGTCTTGGCCTCCGCTTCCGTGAGCAGAATCCCAGCCTGCTGCTCATAGGTAAGACTCCCACCAGCCATGCAGGGCCGCCAACAGGGGGTGTCTGCCGGGGGTTGGTGTCCCGGGCTCGTTGGCTGGGGGGGGGGGGGGCCGGCGGGCGCTGCAAATTTCCCTTGAACTCTGGACAGGCCCTGCTGCTGGATGCGGATGAGCCCCGGCTCTCAGCTGCCTGTAAGCTTATTCCTCTCTGTATCCCAGGCGGCGAAGCTTCCACTGCCGGCGCGCGACGGGGCTCACTGACGTCAGCGCGCCGAAGTAAGCTTGGCCCAGCTTCCGGCACACCGCGCTCTGACGTCAGAGACACCCGTCGCGCACCGGCAGTGGAAGCTTGGCAGCGTGGGGCAGAGAAAGGAAGAGGCTTACAGGCCGCTGAGAGCCAGGGCCTGGCCGCAACCGGCAGCAGGGGCTGGCCAGAGGTTGGGGGAAATTTGCAGCGCCCGCCGGGCCCCCCCCCCCCCAGCCAATGGATCCCGCAGACACTGAGCCTGGCCTGACCCAAGGTAAGTCTGTATTTTTATATGTATTGGGGGGCTTGGGGGAATTTGTATATGTTTTGGGGGGTTTGGGGGTATTTGTATATGTATTGGGGGGCTTGGGGGTATTTGTATATGTTTTGGGGGGCTTGGGGGTATTTGTATATGTATTGGGGGGCTTGGGGTATTTTTTATATGTATTGAGGGCTTTTTATATGGGGTTGGGTATTTTTTATATGTATTGGGAGGGTTATTTTTTTATATGTATTTTTTATTTTGTTTTAATGTATTGTTCTTTTTTGTAGATGTATTGGGGTCTTTCTAAAATGCATTTGGGTGGGATTTTTTTTCAGCAAAAAGTTTTTTATTGGGACATGGTACAGATCAAACATTATCTAACAACACATTGTCGTACGTTAGTGACCATGTTCCCTTTTTCTTTCTATTTCCACTCTGAACAAATTATAACGTACAGGGAAAGACGACAGACAGACGGGACAGACAAGACGAACACCAGGGGGGGGGGGGGGGGAGGCCGGGCGAGGAGCATCTCCTGGTTGTTTTCTTCTTCCTCCGGTACCATCTCTATGCAGTGTGAGACCTCATTTGGAAACCCTAATTTCGTCTTTCGTCATCCCTACCAGTACCCCTCCTCGTTACTGTCAGTGCCGCTACTTCAGTGGAGAATGCATCTCGGACTATCAAAGCAAAATATTGGTGGCATTCACCCCGGGGATGTCTGATTGGTCTAGCCATGGGGCCCAGACTTTTAAGAAATTTGTGCCGGTGTCATTGACCAGACTCGTCAATTGCTCCATCCGACAAACATACTAAATCCTGTTCCGAATTTTCGTAATTGTGGGTAAATCTGGTAGCTTCCACAATGAAGCAATTTCACACCTCATGGCTGTTGCAAAATGTGCAATCAATTTCTGCGCCGGTCTGCTCAGCCCCCGGGTGCGCCTGCCCAGCAGGAACAGCCAGGGGTCCAGGGGGACCGCCAGTCCGAGAATTCTCTGTAGTCAATTTTGGATTTCCTCCCATAAAGGAGCCACTTTTGTGCAACCCCACAGCATGTGCAGCAAGTCTGCATGTTCCCCACATTGTTTCGGGCACAATGGGGGGTAATCCTTTACAAACTTTGCTAATCTCATTGGGGTAAGGTACCACCTCATTAGGACCTTTTATGCATTCTCCTTCAAAGTAGTGCATATAGAGCTTTTGCCTGCTGCCAGCACTATTGAGTCCCAGTCTTCGTCCTCTAGTGTCTCCCCTAAGTCCGATTTCCATGCGTGTCTATAACTCAGTTTAGTGTTGTCGTCAGTTCCAGGACAGACCACCTCTCTGTATATCCGAGAAGTAAGTCCCGTGGTGTCCGTTCCTCTCGAACACAGCTGCTCAAAATTTGTACGCCGAGGGCGTTGTGGGATCTTGTTGTAGAATGCTCTTATCTGGAGGTATCTAAAAAATTCAGAATTTGGTATCCCGCTTTCTGATTTAATTTGATCAAAGGATTTAATAAGTGGACTCCCCTCCAGATGTAATAATTTCGTAAGGCCCTTTGTTTTCCAGGCTACTAGGTTTCTGCTCGGCAGGCCCAGAGTGAAATCAGGGTTCCCTACAAACGGGGTCATGAACGTGTGCTGGGCAGTAAGAGCACACCTATATATGGTATCCTCCCAAGTCGCCAACGAGCTCCTCAGTGCGGCCAACGGCTCTCCTATAGTCCTGTGGACCTTTTTTGGTAGCCAGATTAAGTCCTGTAAGTCTACAGGGGCGCTGCATGCCTTTTCTAACTCAACCCATCTACGGAGGCTAGTTGGCATGTGCCATTGTATAATTTGGGTTAATTGGGCCGCTCTGAAATAGGCTATCAAGCAAGGTACCACTAGTCCTCCTCTTAGTGTTGGTCTAATTAGCGTACTTGATTTGATGCGTGGTTTTTTATTACCCCAAACAAATTTCACCATGTAGGACTGTAACTAGAGGATGTCGTCCCTGGCCACTAGTACCAGGAGGGTCTGAAAAAGATACTAGATTCTGAGGAGGAGGTTCATCTTGAGGCTCTGGATCCTGCCAATCCATGAAATTGCATAGCCCGACCAGAGCCTGAGATCCTCCGTCAGAGTCCTTATCAGCCTGGGGTAATTGGCTTTATATAGGGCGCTATAAACTTTGGTGATATTTATCCCGAGATATTTAATGGAGGAGGCTTGCCATTTAAAGTTAAAATTTAGTTCAATCAATTTTTCAGTGACCTTTGGCAGGTTTATATTTAAAGCTTCTGATTTAGTTTGGTTCATTTTGAATCCCGAAATCTTATTAAATTCGTCTAGCAAGCTAAAAACATTTGGCAGAGAGGTAAGGGGCTTTGACAGCATTAGGATGATGTCATCTGCGTACAGGGCCACCTTGTGTGACTGATCTTGTATTTGGATTCCTGTTATGTCTGGGCTGTTACGAATGTGTGCCGCCAGGGGCTCTATGCATAATGCGAAAATAAGTGGGGACAGGGGACACCCCTGCCTGGTGCCACACTGTATCAGGAATTCTTCCGAAGGGAAGCCCTGGTGTCTGACCCTCGCCTTCGGTTCCCGATAGAGAGCTAGAATGGCGCCCAGCATTCTCCCCCCTATGCCGAACTCTCCAAGCGTCTCTCTGAGGTAGTGCCAATCAATCCGGTCAAAGGCTTTTTCGGCGTCCAGCCTAAGTGCCATAGACGGGATATTTTGTCGTTGCGCCAAATCAATTAAATCTATGATCTGTCTAGTTTTATCTGCCGTCTGCCACCCGCAGATGAACCCTACTTGATCTGGGTGGACCAGCCGAGGCATAACCCTGTTTAGGCGGTTAGCCAGCAATTTAGAGAAGATTTTAGTGTCCGAGTTGATTAATGAGATTTGGCGGTAACTTTTGCAATCTGCAGGATCCTTCCCTGGTTTGGGGATCACTGATATAGACCTTGTAGCATTTGGCCAGGTATAGGAGCATCCTCTAGAAATGAGTTAAACAGTCTGACCAGGTGAGGTACCAAAATTTTCCGGAATTGTTTGTAGTATAGATTAGAGAAGCCGTCGGGGCCTGGGGCTTTTGACGGCTTCAGTGCTTTGATTACCTCTGATATTTCCTCACCTGAGAAATCTTCCTGCAGCGCGTCCCTTTCCTCTCTGCTCAGTTTGGGTAGGTTCTCTCCCTTTAAGAATGCCTTTAGCTGCGTGTGGGTGGTCTCACAATGGGAGACCTTAGCCCCGTCATAGAGGGCCTCGTAGTAAGTTTTAAACTCTTCTACAATTTGTTTAGGATCAGAAGTGAGGTCACCTTTACCTGTTCGAATCGCCTGGATATGAAAATTACGGTTTATGTTCCTAAGTTTATTGGCAAGTGGGGTATCTGGCTTGTTTGCTCGTTCGTAGAATTTCCGCCTGGACCACGTCATCTCCTTCTCAGCTCGAGAGGACATCAGTAGATTTAGTTTCGTTTTAGTGTCCAGCCAGGCCTTAAGGGTCTGTGCCTGCTTATTCTTTTTATATAGGGCGGATAGGGCTGTCAATTCGGATTGTAAAGTATAAATCATTCGCTCCATTTCTTTCTTCCGCCTACTCTCAATCCCAATGAGTTCACCTCGTAGTGTCGCCTTATGGGCCTCCCAAAGGGTAGATTGAGACGTCATGCTACCAACGTTCTCAGTAAAATAGTCCCTGATTTTTCCCCATACTGTTTGTTCCACCTCAGGGATTTTGATTAATAACTCATTGAGTTTCCAGGTCGCTCCTGGCCTGTCCAGTCTAAAATCGGTGCACCGCAGCTCTACAGGTGCATGATCAGACCACGAAATATCGTGGATTCCCGTGTGGGAGATCTGCGAAACCATTCTGTTGGACACAAAGAGGTAGTCTATCCTGCTGTAGCGGTCGTGTGGGTGTGAATAAAATGTGTATTCCTTTTCGCCTGGGTGCTGCTCGCGCCAAATGTCTACCAGTCTATTGGCTTTGAGGCCTCTGACCCAAGCCGCTCTGCTTTGCGAGTTCTTAAGCCCGCCTGGAGTGCATCTGTCTGCGTGTGGGTCCAATGTCTGGTTGAAGTCCCCCCCTAATATTATGCCGCCTTGCGCTACCCTGTGCAGGGTCGTGAAAAATCTATCGAAAAAGGTATCGGCACGATCACTGGGGGCGTAAACGTTTGCTAAGGTGAGGGGTTGTCCATGGATGGTCCCCACAACTATGATGAACCGGCCATTAGCATCTTTCTTAGTAAGTTTAATGTCCAATGTCAGACGGTTGTGTACCATGATCGCGACCCCTCTCTTTTTTTTGTTGGCTGCCGCTGTTACTCAGGTTTGGTACCTGCTGTCTATATATTTTGGGGAGTTGTTCTTAGAAAAATGTGTCTCCTGTAGTAGGATAATGTCAGGGTTTGTTTTTTTGTAATCAGTCATGGCCAAGCGTCTCTTATGGGGGCTATTAAAACCTTTCACGTTGTGTGAAATTACTGTGAGTTCCCTACCCATTGGTGCTTTTTGGATATCACTCTGTGCTGGAAGCTGGAGTGCCGACTTTGGTTCCTCCAGGTTTCTGCTGGTATCGAGGGTTCCTGATGTTGTCACGTGCTCCTCTAGCCTGTGCACGGGGGAAGCAAGAGAGTACATAGACGGGGAACACGGGGAAAACAGCAATACAAAAACATATAAAACATTCGGTGTACCACCGGGGTGGAATCCCCGTGGTCACCTGAATTGCCCCTCCTGGGGATCCGGTCTGGGCCTGTCTTGCTCTGATCTTAGTAGCTAGCGCCTGGCCCATGGTTACCGGCCCAGAGGGGTCTTGCATGGGTCCCCTGGGGACTGCTCCCCAGGTACCCACGTGGAGTCCCATGCCGACGGTGGGCGTAACGCTTCCCGCCCCCGCCTCTGAACATAGGAAAACAAAAACAGTGTTAACATTAACATCCGTATTGTCAATGCCGCCTCACTTCACCATTCCCCCTAACCTGTGCTACCCCCCTGGTCTGCTGTGAGCCTGTCCACCTTTTCTGTTACCTCGCTGGATACCTTGTGCTAATGCTGGTCATTATCCCTCTTTATTTCTAGGGGATTCGCCGTACACTGTCCGTCCCCGTGCCTGCCCTCTACCCTACTATCCAATGCTCTAGTGAGGCCCGTGGTGTATGGCCTTATAGAAAGCGACCTGCGGCCATAGCGTGGATTTATCTGGGGCTTAGCCAGGAGCTATCCCTCATAGCATGGGGCCTTTTGCTTCTCTTCAGTCTGGGGCATCCCGCTGCGTTGAGCCCTGCCACTGGCCCCCTCCGGGTGCTCTCGTGTACCCCCCTCCCCCCGAATCCACCGGTGTCATGGCCGCCCTGCTGTGTCAGACATCCACTTCCGGTTTCATCGTGGTTTGCCAAGATGGCCGTCCTGCTATATCCGGTGACGTCCATCCGGTTTTCCTCATTCAGCCGCCGGACGTCGTCGGAAGCGGATGTCTTCTGGCCCAGTCTTCCCGCGCGAAGTGCTTCTTCATCCGGCGGAGGTCAGCAAGCCCGCCAAACCCTCGGGCACCCCCATTTTCTGGTGCGTGCGTACCACGACTTGCTTCCGGGGTCCCGTCCTTCTCCGTCTACCGGCTTCTAAGGTAAGCACAAGGGCGGCAGTGCCGTGTAGGTTACCGCTATCTTTGCCGTGCGTCGTAGCATCGCTGGGACCACAAGGGGGTCACCGAGAACCGGCTGTGACCTTAGAGTACATTGCACTAATCGTCAAGGGGTGGTAGCGCCATTTTGGGAATAACTTGCACCGCAACTTCGGCAACTGAACCGGGGTAAAAGTAATTTTATTGTTTTATTTAAAGGTTGAATGTCCCTTCACTCCTTCTCCACCTCCGTTATTCCTCGGTTTTTTTTGGAGGTGGAAGCTTGTTGCCAGTCTGTGTCTGGCTCTGGGTCCCGTCAGGGGGCAGGTGCTGGACCCTCCTTCACTCCCAGCTTTCGGAGGAAGTCAGGGCCCTCCTCAGGCTCCTTCATGGAGATGGCCTTCCCATTTCCTTATGACCAGCAGGCCGAATGGGAAGGTCCATCGGTAGCGGATGGCCCTGTCGCGTAGGATCTTGGTATCTGGCTGTAGTTTCTTGCGCCGGGTCATAGTTATGGGAGAAAGGTCCTGATACAGTTGGAGGGAGGCCCCTTCGAACTTACAGGCCCCCTCTCCCCTAGCTGTTTGGAAAATTGCTTCCCACGTGCGGAAGTAATGCATGCGGGCAATGACGTCCCGTGTCTGTTCGCTAGCCGCCGGCCTGCTCCGGAGGGCTTGGTGGCAGCGATCCATCATTAACTCCGCCACGGGAACGTCTGGAGCAGGGTGGTCATCCAGCGGGTGATGAAGTCCACTATCTCTGTGACCTCCTCCGAGATGCCGCGTATGCGTATGTTACTGCGGCAATCCCTGTTCTCAGAGTCCTCCTGCCGATCCGCAAGCTCCGAGATCTGGGCCTGTAGATAGGAGGTCCGCTTCTCTGATTTTCGGATGGTGGTGGAAACAGCCGCCATCTTATCCTCCAGAGCTCCCGTGCACTCTCCCAGGCCCTGTACCTCCTTCTTGAGTTCCTGGATCTCCGTGCGGAAGAGCGTCTTCATACCATTGTAGAGGCGATCGAAGTCGCATCTCTGCACGGGTAGCTGCTCCGGTGCATCCTCCGCTTCTTCTTCGCGGTTGGACTCAGAGCCCGCGGCTGAGCCCGGCGCCATTTCTGCTCCGGCACCCAGTGTCGCCGCTCGGCTCAAATATTTGCGCAGATTGCCAGAATTTTTCTTTTTGCGCGTTCTGTGGGGCCATCTCTGCTTGTTCTCTGACTTATGCAAGGGAATTGCGGTGAAAAATGTAGGCTTTATTGCGGGTATAAATGCTTTATTCTATCGGCGGGGGTAGGAGCTCTCGGCTTAAGCAGCTACCCACCACACCATCGCGCATGCGCCCCATTTGGGTGGGTTTTATATGTACTGTATTGTTTTTTATTATATGTATGTATATATATCTAGATATATATATCTAATCACCACAATTATTAAGGTTATGGTGGGTAAAAAAAGTGACAAAAACCCTCCACAGTAAAGCATAAAGCAACTGTAAATATTACTGTATGCTCATTTGCATGTCTTAGACAGGTCTGCAACCCTGTCTTTCCCCATTATCACCCAGCATACAGCACTTCCACTGCAGCAAGGGATTCTGGGAAATGACATGCAAATGAGCACTCAGTGCCACCTTTTGTCTCAAGCTCGTATTACACAAGCAAATCCTCAAGCCAATGCATGCTGTTTTAAACACAGCTTTTAGACAGAGGCTGGGATGAGATGAGATGAGATGCAAAACCATTAAACCCACACACAGACATATTTCAACCTTGAAGGGTATCATCAGTGTGAGGTTGGTTGTAATCGCTAAGCCGGTTTGAGACTATAGACTAGGTAATCACCACAGTTATTAAGGTTATGGTGGGTAAAAAAGTGACAAAAACCCTCCACAGTAAAGCATAAAGCAACTGTAAATATTACTGTATGCTCATTTGCATGTCTTAGACAGGTCTGCAACCCTGTCTTTCCCCATTATCACCCAGCATACAGCGCTTCCACTGCAGCAAGGGATTCTGGGAAATGACATGCAAATGAGCACTCAGTGCCACCTTTTGTCTCAAGCTCGTATTACACAAGCCAATCCTCAAGCCAATGCATGCTGTTTTAAACACAGCTTTTAGACAGAGGTTGGGTTTATAGTGTGCTGTTTTGTAACTGCTAATACATGCCTTTTTGCTTTATCTGAGTGTTGCTGCTTTTGCGCCTTCTCTTATGGGAAGACAGGGTTTCTATATTGATTTCTATGGAGCATGCACCTTGACTTTACATTTGTTGCTTGGAGTGCTGGCTGCTGCTTTTTGTTATATATACATATATGATATTTAACCCCCCCCAGGCCCATATTTAACCACCCCCCCCCGGCCCATATTTAACGCCCCCCCCCCCCCCGGCCCATATTTAACCGCCCCCCCCGGCCCATATTTAACCGCCCCCCCCGGCCCATATTTAACCGCCCCCCCCCCCGGCCCATATTTAACCGCCCCCCCCCCCGGCCCATATTTAACCGCCCCCCCCCCCGGCCCATATTTAACCGCCCCCCCCCCCGGCCCATATTTAACCGCCCCCCGCCCCATATTTATATATTATCTCACTGCTGTCCAAGGAGAGGCGATACGCTGCTTGTGATCTCCCACATATTCATGGCTATTCCTGGGCAGTGACGTCACTCTCGAGCATCTCTGCCTGAGCCACTCACCGATCGAAGGTGATTCCAGCTACACCTGTTTGGTCGAGTGGAGCGTGGGGTGTGTGAGACTTGGACCGGGAGTGGGTGTTTTCCCTACTGGAGCGGACGCGTTCATTGCTGCAGTGACTGTGCCATTACCTACCTGCATCGATACAATCAGCCCAACCGAGCTTTTCTATGAGGGTCTAGCTACCTTGGCAACTCCTTATGGTTTTAATACTTCAATGTCTTTAATTCTCGCTCTTGCCGTACTTGCATATTCTTGCTGTACCTCCTACTCACTAAACAATCTTTTTTGATAATGCTCTATGAGAGTTTGCGCTTGTCTTTTTTTTCGATTCACATAAAAGGGGGGCCTTATCTATAGTATAACTGTGGGAACATATCCCCTACCTCTGCTCCCTGAGGCTTCTCTCCTCCTGCCAGGCTGGAACCTCTTTCAGGTATTGTGGTATTGTGTGGGTATTTTGTTGTGTGCGCATTGTGGGAAGGGGGGGGGGGTGGAATTGTGTATGTGGCCGGTGGGGGGAGTGAGAGAGAGAAGGAAGGGAGAAAGAAGGATGTGGGAGACAGAAGGGAGGGAGGCAGGAAGAGGTTGTAGACGGAAGAGTGAGGGAGAGAGCGAGGAGGTGTGGTGTGTAAGAGAAGGGGGGGCCTTGCAAGGCCACCGACAGGGGGTCCCAGTGCAAACTCTAGTTCTAGGCAACAGGAAAAGCTGTTGGTGGCCCTGTCTGGATGGACCCTGACTGCAAGCAGCATTGCAACGTGTGTGAAATCAGAACGTACCAGAACCTTACATTCCAAAACAAAATACAAAATCAAATCACTTAAAGCTGCAGTTCAGTCTTTTTTTTTTTTTTAATTTATTTTTTTACTTCATTAGTTTCATGTGTGCAATCTCTAATTACCTAAAGAACTGTATAGCTGCAGGTCAATTCATTCTCCATGTATTGGTAGGCAAAATTTGGTGACATAATTAGAGCTGGCATATGTTTATATTCTGCCTCTGTCGCTCAGTGGAAGCTCATGAATATTCATGAGCACTCCTGCACTGACATGTGCTAGAGGGAGGGCAGGGCTGACAAAGGGGTGTGCCAGGGCTTGTGACAGGACATGAAGGGGCAGTGCCTTAGCAAATGGCTGTTAAAATAGAATACAAGAAAATTGGTCTTTCAAAGTTGTTTTTTTAAAAACAGAAAATGCTAAAAGTATTTTTTCTTAATACAGAACTGATTTATTAAAAAAACCACACATGCAGGATATTGACTGAACTGCAGCTTTAAGATTTTAAAACCATACATTATTTAGAACCAGAATCAGACCAGTCCTTGTGCCCATCTCTAGGCATTTTAAGCCATATCTTTTTCATGCAATTATTTTAGGGTTTTCAGTTACACTATTATGTTCGCTGATTATTTAAAATAAAAAATAAGAATCATAAAAACAATGTCATACTTTATTATATAATTTTATAAGTTTCCTGCTTATTTAGATTTTTCCCATAATTTGGTAAAAATACAAACCTCAAACCAAAAAAATATTGAGTTTTGGCAAAATCAGTAAAACGAGAATTTTTTTTTTAGAACAAATAAATAAGTGAAAGTGCCGACCCATCATAAAAAGCAACCCCACGTATGCACAATAACATGAGACCAAGCACCCAACTCTGCAACCAGGAGGACAAAAGATAGACCGTGTCTAATTAAAGAAATTAGCAAATAAATACATACAGTACTGTAGGTAGACGTAGTGTTAGATTTGCCATTCGGCGCAATAGGCCTAGGCCTAACGCGGAGGCAGAATTTCCCTGTATCCGGACATCACAGTCCTCAGGCTCGCTGCGCCCCCCCAGCCCTGGATTGCAGGAGACGTCGGAATGAGCGGGGCCTGCAAGCAACTGCACAGGGCGGGAACAATGTTGCAATTCTCTCTGAGCCACACTGTGCAGCTGCTTGTGTAGGAGCAGCATCAGAGCAGCAGGCATCCACTAAAGGTGAGTGAGTGATGGGGGGGAGTGAGTGAAGGGGGGGAGTAAGTGAGTGAAAGGGGGGAGTGAGTGAAGGGGGGGAGTGAGTGGAGGAGGGAGTGAGTGAAGGGGGAAGAGAGATTCCGTTTTGGGAAAGGGGGGGGGATTCTGTTTTTGTGGGGGACAGATTCTGTTTTGTGGGGGGATTCTGTTTTTGTTTTGGGGGGGCGTTTTAGGGGGGACAGATTCTGTTTTGTGAGGGTGGGGATTCCGTTTTTTGTGTCAGTGAGAGTGTCTGTGATAGTGTGTATGTCTGTGAGAGTGTGTGTGTCTCTGAGAATGTGTCTGTGAGTGTGTGTCTGAGAGTGTGTCAGTGTCAGTGTAAGAGTGTGTGTGTGTATGTGTAAGTGAGAGGAGGTGTGTGTGTGTAAGTGAGATGGGGAGTGTGTGTGTGTAAGTGAGAGGGGGCGTGTGTGTATACGTGACGGGATAAGGAGGGGGGAGAGAGACGGGGGCGGAAGTCTGGGTGCGAGGGTTGGAGTTCCCCAGAACTTCACAATTGAATGCTGGGGTTCCCTAACCAAAAAAAGGTTGAAAACCACTGTGAGTGTATAACCAATGTTGGAATACTTATGTAATCTTAAGTTAGGGTGACCAGATTTTGAAAATGAAAAACCGGGACACATTTTTTTTTTTACATAACAGTTTATTTATTGTAGTACACTTAAACTTTACTACCATTAGTCCTTGTTACGTGCGTGTGTGCGTGTGCGTCGGATGACCTCACTAATCGAAAAAAAAAAAAAAAAAACCCAGATGTGAATTAATCTGAACCCCTTAACCAGTGTCAGGACGCCCCATCTTCACAATTTCTAAAGCAGCAATCCTGCCTGGGATCTTACCTGATCCGCAGTCCCTCAAGGTATTATACTGGAGGGGAGGTGTTCCCTACCTGTCTTCCGATGTCTCCCGCGTGAAACTTGAGTCAGATCTGGAAGAAAGAAGGGTAGGTTACTTCAATGTAGGTATACGGCAGTTAAGATAAGACATAGAGGGTGAGGGAGACAGGGAGGGAGACGGAGAGAAAGGGAGACAGGGAGGGAGACAGGGGGAGAGAGAAGGAGACGGGGAGAGAGAGGGAGACGGGGAGAGAGAGGGAGACAGGGGGAGACAGGGGGAGAGAGGGGGAGATGGGGAGAGAGAGGGAGACAGGGGGAGAGAGAGGGAGACAGGGGGAGAGAGAGGGAGACAGGGGGAGAGAGAGGGAGACAGGGGGAGAGAGAGGGAGACAGGGGGGACAGAGAGAGAGACAGGGGGAGAGAGGGAGACGGGGGGAGAGAGGGAGACGGGGGGGGAGAGAGGGAGACGGGGGGAGAGAGGGAGACGGGGGGAGAGAGAGGGAGACGGGGGAAGAGAGGGATACGGGGGAGAGACGGAGACGGGGGACGAGAGGGAGACGGGGGAGAGAGGGAGACGGGGGAGAGAGGGAGACGGGGAGAGACGGGGGGAGAGAGGGAGACGGGGGGAGAGAGGGAGACGGGGGGAGAGAGGGAGACGGCGAGTGGACGAGAGGGAGATGGAGGGGCGATGAGAGGGAGACGGGGGGAGAGAGGGGAGAGCCGTGGGGGAGAGAGGGAGACGGGAAGAGAGGGAGACGGGGGGAGAGAGGGAGACGGGGGGAGAGAGGGAGAGAGGGAGACGAGGGAGAGAGGGAGACGGGGGGAGAGAGGGAGACGGGGGGAGAGAGGGAGACGGGGGAGAGAGGGAGACGGGGGAGAGAGGGAGACGGGGGGAGAGAGGGAGACGGGGGGAGAGAGGGAGACGGGGGGAGAGAGGGAGACGGGGGAGAGAGGGAGACGGGGGGAAGAGAGGGAGACGGGGGGAGAGGGGGAGACGGGGGAGAGGGGGAGAGAGAGGGGGAGCGAGAGAGGGAGACAGAGGAGGAGAGGGGGGAGCGAGAGAGAGGGAGACAGAGGGGGAGCGAGAGAGAGGGAGACAGAGGGGGAGCGAGAGAGAGGGAGACAGAGGGGGAGCGAGAGAGAGGGAGACAGAGGGGGAGCGAGAGAGAGGGAGACAGAGGGGGAGCGAGAGAGAGGGAGACAGAGGGGGAGCGAGAGAGAGGGAGACAGAGGGGGAGCGAGAGAGAGGGAGACAGAGGGGGAGCGAGAGAGAGGGAGACAGAGGGGGAGCGAGAGAGAGGGAGACAGAGGGGGAGAGAGAGGGAGACAGGTGAGAGAGAGAGGGGGGGAGAGGGGGGAGAGACAGTGAGGGAGAGGGAGAGACAGGGAGGTAGAGGGAGAGAGAGGGAGAGACAGGGAGGGAGAGGGAGAGAGAGAGGGAGAGGGAGAGAGAGAGGGAGACGGGGGAGAGAGGGAGACGGGGAGAGAGGGAGACGGGGGAGAGAGGGAGACGGGGGAGACGGGGGAGAGAGGGAGACGGGGGGAGAGAGGGAGACGGGGGGAGAGAGGGAGACGGGGGGAGAGAGGGAGACGGGGGAGAGAGGGAGACGGGGGGAGAGAGGGAGACGGGGGGGAGAGAGGGAGACGGGGGGGAGAGAGGGAGATGGGGGGAGAGAGGGAGACGGGGGGAGAGAGGGAGACGGGGGAGAGAGGGAGACAGGGAGAGAGGGAGACGGGGAGAGATGGAGACGGGGGGAGAGAGGGAGACGGGGGGAGAGAGGGAGACGGGGGAGAGAGGGAGACGGGGGGAGAGAGGGAGACGGGGGGAGAGAGGGAGACGGGGGGAGAGAGGGAGATGGGGGAGAGAGGGAGACGGGGGGAGAGAGGGAGACGGGGGAGAGAGGGAGACGGGGGAGAGAGGGAGACGGGGGGAGAGGGGGAGACGGGGGGAGAGGGGGAGAGAGAGGGGGAGCGAGAGAGGGAGACAGAGGGGGAGAGGGGAGCGAGAGAGAGGGAGACAGAGGGGGAGCGAGAGAGAGGGAGACAGAGGGGGAGCGAGAGAGAGGGAGACAGAGGGGGAGCGAGAGAGAGGGAGACAGAGGGGGAGCGAGAGAGAGGGAGACAGAGGGGGAGCGAGAGAGAGGGAGACAGAGGGGGAGCGAGAGAGAGGGAGACAGAGGGGGAGAGAGAGAGAGGGAGACAGAGGGGGAGAGAGAGGGAGACAGGTGAGAGAGAGAGGGGGGGAGAGGGGGGAGAGACAGTGAGGGAGAGGGAGAGACAGGGAGGTAGAGGGAGAGAGAGGGAGAGACAGGGAGGGAGAAGGAGAGAGAGAGGGAGAGACAGGGAGGGAGAGGGAGAGAGACAGGGAGAGACAGGGAGGGACAGGGAGGGAGGGAGAGACAGGGAGGGAGGGTGAGACAGGAAGGGGGAGGGAGAGACAGGGAGGGGGAGGGAGAGACAGGGAGGGAGAGACAGGGAGGGAGAGACAGGGAGGGAGAGACAGAGACAGGGAGGGAGAGAGAGAGACAGGGAGGGAGGGAGAGGGAGACACAGGGAGGGGAGAGGGAGAGACAGGGAGGGAGGGAGAGACAGGGAGGGAGGGAGAGACTGGGAGGGAGGGAGAGGGAGAGACAGGGAGGGAGAGAGGGAGACAGGGGGAGAGAGAGGGAGACAGGGGGAGAGAGAGGGAGACAGGGGGAGAGAGAGGGAGACGGGGGGAGAGAGGGAGACGGGGGAGAGAGGGAGACGGGGGGAGAGAGGGAGACGAAGGGAGAGAGGGAGACGGGGGGAGAGGGAGACGGGGGGAGAGAGGGAGACGGGGGGAGAGAGGGAGACGGGGGAGAGAGGGAGATGGGGGGAGAGGGAGACGGGGGAGAGAGGGAGACGGGGGGAGAGAGGGAGACGGGGGGAGAGAGGGAGACGGGGGGAGAGAGGGAGACGGGGGAGAGGGGGAGACGGGGGAGAGGGGGAGACGGGGGGAGAGGGGGAGACGGGGGGAGACGGGGAGACGGGGGGAGAGGGGGAGACAGGGAGGGAGAGACAGGGAGGGACAGGGAGGGACAGGGAGGGACAGGGAGGGACGGAGAGACAGGGAGGGAGAGACAGGGAGGGAGAGACAGGGAGGGAGAGACAGGGAGGGAGAGACAGGGAGGGAGAGACAGGGAGAGACAGGGAGGGAGAGACAGGGAGGGAGAGACAGGGAGGGAGAGAGGGAGGGAGGAGAGACAGGGAGGGGGAGGGAGAGACAGGGAGGGGGAGGGAGAGACAGGGAGGGAGAGGGAGAGACAGGGAGGGAGAGACAGGGAGGGAGAGGGAGACGGGGGAGAGAGGGAGACGGGGGAGAGAGGGAGACGGGGGAGAGAGGGAGACGGGGGGAGAGAGGGAGACGGGGCAGAGAGGGAGACGGGGGGAGAGAGGGAGACGGGGGGAGAGAGGAGACGGGGGAGAGAGGGAGACGGGGGGAGAGAGGGAGATGGGGGGAGAGAGGGAGACGGGGGGAGAGAGGGAGACGGGGGAGAGAGGGAGACGGGGGGAGAGAGGGAGACGGGGGGAGAGAGGGAGACGGGGAGAGGGGGAGACGGGGGAGACGGGGGGAGAGGGGAGACGGGGGAGACGGGGAGATGGGGGGAGAGGGGGAGACGGGGGGAGAGACAGGGAGGGAGAGACAGGGAGGGACAGGGAGGGACGGAGAGACAGGGATGGAGAGACAGGGAGGGAGAGACAGGGAGGGAGAGACAGGGAGAGACAGGGAGGGAGAGAGAGGGAGGGAGAGAGGGAGGGAGAGACAGGGAGGGGGAGGGAGAGACAGGGAGGGGGAGGGAGAGACAGGAGGGAGAGACAGGGAGGGAGAGGGAGAGACAGGGAGGTAGAGGGAGAGAGAGGGAGAGACAGGGAGGAGAGGGAGAGAGAGAGGGAGAGACAGGGAGGGAGAGGGAGAGAGAGAGGGAGAGACAGGGAGGGACAGGGAGGGACAGGGAGGGAGGGAGAGACAGGGAGGGAGGGTGAGACAGGGAGGGGGAGGGAGAGACAGGGAGGGAGGGAGAGACAGGGAGGGAGAGACAGGGAGGGAGAGACAGAGACAGGGAGGGAGAGAGAGAGACAGGGAGGGAGGGAGAGGGAGAGACAGGGAGGGAGGGAGAGGGAGAGACAGGGAGGGAGGGAGAGGGAGAGACAGGGAGGGAGGGAGAGACAGGGAGGGAGGGAGAGATTGGGAGGGAGGGAGAGGGAGAGACAGGGAGGGAGAGAGGGAAACAGGGGGAGAGAGAGGGAGACAGGGGGAGAGAGAGGGAGACAGGGGGAGAGAGAGGGAGACGGGGGGAGAGAGGGAGACGGGGGAGAGAGGGAGATGGGGGGAGAGAGGGAGACGGGGGAGAGAGGGAGACAGGGGGAGAGAGGGAGAGAGGGAGACAGGGAGAGAGGGAGACGGGGGAGAGAGGGAGACGGAGGGAGAGAGGGAGATGGGGGAGAGAGGGAGACGGGGGAGAGAGGGAGACGGGGGGAGAGAGGGAGACGGGGGGATAGAGGGAGACGGGGGGAGAGAGGGAGACGGGGGGAGAGAGGGAGACGGGGGGAGAGAGAGAGATGGGGGAGAGAGGGAGACGGGGGAGAGAGGGAGACGGGGGAGAGAGGGAGACGGGGGAGAGAGGGAGACGGGGGGAGAGAGGGAGATGGGGGGAGAGAGGGAGACGGGGGGAGAGAGGGAGACGGGGGGAGAGATGGAGACGGGGGGAGAGAGGAGACGGGGGGAGAGAGGGAGACGGGGGAGAGAGGGAGACGGGGGGAGAGAGGGAGACGGGGGGAGAGAGGGAGACGGGGGAGAGGGGGAGACGGGGGAGAGGGGGAGACGGGGGGAGAGGGGGAGACGGGGGGAGACGGGGAGACGGGGGGAGAGGGGGAGACGGGGGGAGAGACAGGGAGGGAGAGACAGGGAGGGAGAGACAGGGAGGGACAGGGAGGGACGGAGAGACAGGGAGGGAGAGACAGGGAGGGAGAGACAGGGAGGGAGAGACAGGGAGGGAGAAACAGGGAGGGAGAAACAGGGAGGGAGAGACAGGGAGAGACAGGGAGGGAGAGACAGGGAGGGAGAGAGGGAGGGAGGGAGAGACAGGGAGGGGGAGGGAGAGACAGGGAGGGGGAGGGAGAGACAGGGAGGGAGAGGGAGAGACAGGGAGGGAGAGACAGGGAGGAGAGGGAGACGGGGGAGAGAGGGAGACGGGGGGAGAGAGGGAGACGGGGGGAGAGAGGGAGACGGGGGGAGAGAAGGAGACGGGGGAGAGAGGGAGACGGGGGGAGAGAGGGAGACGGGGGGAGAGAGGGAGACGGGGGGAGAGAGGGAGACGGGGGGAGAGAGGGAGACGGGGGGAGAGAGGGAGACGGGGGGAGAGAGGGAGACGGGGAGAGAGGGAGACAGGGGGAGAGAGGGAGACGGGGGAGAGAGGGAGACGGGGGGAGAGGGGGAGACGGGGGAGACGGGGGGAGAGGGGAGACGGGGGGAGACGGGGGAGACGGGGGGAGAGGGGGAGAGGGGGAGACGGGGGGAGAGACAGGGAGGGAGAGACAGGGAGGGACAGGGAGGGAGAGACAGGGAGGGAGAGACAGGGAGGGAGAGACAGGGAGGGAGAGACAGGGAGGGAGAGACAGGGAGGGAGAGACAGGGAGGGAGAGACAGGGAGGGAGAGAGGGAGGGAGGGAGAGACAGGGAGGGGGAGGGAGAGACAGGGAGGGGGAGAGGGAGAGACAGGGAGGGAGAGACAGGGAGGGAGAGGGAGAGGGAGAGACAGGGAGGGAGGGAGAGACAGGGAGGGGGAGACAGGGAGGGAGAGGGAGAGACAGGGAGGGAGGGAGAGACAGGGAGGGAGAGACAGGGAGGGAGGGAGAGGGAGAGACAGGGAGGGAGGGAGAGGGAGAGACAGGGAGGGAGGGAGAGGGAGAGACAGGGAGGGAGGGAGAGACAGGGAGGGAGGGAGAGGGAGAGACAGGGAGGGAGGGAGGGAGGGAGAGGGAGGGAGGGAGGGAGAGGCAGGGAGGGAGGGAGAGGGAGAGACAGGGAGGGAGGGAGAGGGAGAGACAGGGAGGGAGGGAGAGGGAGAGACAGGGAGGGAGGGAGAGACAGGGAGGGAGGGAGAGACTGGGGGGGAGGGAGAGGGAGAGACAGGGAGGGAGAGAGGGAAACAGGGGAGAGAGAGGGAGACAGGGGGAGAGAGAGGGAGACAGGGGGAGAGAGAGGGAGACGGGGGGAGAGAGGGAGACGGGGGAGAGAGGGAGACGGGGGGAGAGAGGGAGACGGGGGAGAGAGGGAGACGGGGGGAGAGAGGGAGACAGGGAGAGAGGGAGACGGGGGAGAGAGGAGACGGAGGGAGAGAGGGAGATGGGGGGAGAGAGGGAGACGGGGGAGAGAGGGAGACGGGGGGAGAGAGGGAGACGGGGGGAGAGAGGGAGACGGGGGGAGAGAGGGAGACGGGGGGAGAGAGGGAGACGGGGGGAGAGAGAGAGACGGGGGGAGAGAGGGAGACGGGGGAGAGAGGGAGACGGGGGGAGAGAGGGAGACGGGGGGAGAGAGGGAGACGGGGGAGAGAGGGAGATGGGGGGAGAGAGGGAGACGGGGGGAGAGAGGGAGACGGGGGAGAGAGGGAGACGGGTGGAGAGAGGGAGACGGGGGGAGAGAGGGAGACGGGGGAGAGAGGGAGACGGGGGGAGAGAGGGAGACGGGGGGAGAGAGGGAGACGGGGGAGAGGGGGAGACGGGGGAGAGGGGGAGACGGGGGGAGAGGGGGAGACGGGGGAGACGGGGAGACGGGGGGAGAGGGGGAGACGGGGGGAGAGACAGGGAGGGAGAGACAGGGAGGGAGAGACAGGGAGGGAGAGACAGGGAGGGACGGAGAGACAGGGAGGGAGAGACAGGGAGGGAGAGACAGGGAGGGAGAGACAGGGAGGGAGAGACAGGGAGGGAGAGACAGGAGAGACAGGGAGGGAGAGACAGGGAGAGAGAGAGGGAGGGAGGGAGAGACAGGGAGGGGGAGGGAGAGACAGGGAGGGAGAGGGAGAGACAGGGAGGGAGAGACAGGGAGGGAGAGGGAGACGGGGGAGAGAGGGAGACGGGGGGAGAGAGGGAGACGGGGGGAGAGAGGGAGACGGGGGGAGAGAGGGAGACGGGGGGAGAGAGGGAGACGGGGGGAGAGAGGGAGACGGGGGAGAGAGGGAGACGGGGGAGAGAGGGAGACGGGGGGAGAGAGGGAGACGGGGGGAGAGAGGGAGACGGGGGGAGAGAGGGAGACGGGGAGAGAGAGGGAGACGGGGGGAGAGAGGAGACGGGGAGAGAGGGAGACGGGGAGAGAGGAGACGGGGGGAGAGAGGGAGACGGGGGAGAGAGGGAGACGGGGGGATAGGGGGAGACGGGGGAGACGGGGGGAGAGGGGAGACGGGGGGAGACGGTGAGACGGGGGGAGAGGGGGAGAGGGGGAGACGGGGGGAGAGACAGGGAGGGAGAGACAGGGAGGGACAGGGAGGGAGAGACAGGGAGGGAGAGGACAGGGAGGGAGAGACAGGGAGGGAGAGACAGGGAGAGACAGGGAGGGAGAGACAGGGAGGGAGAGACAGGGAGGGAGAGAGGGAGGGAGGGAGAGACAGGGAGGGGGAGGGAGAGACAGGGAGGGGGAGGGAGAGACAGGGAGGGAGAGACAGGGAGGGAGAGGGAGAGGGAGAGACAGGGAGGGAGGGAGAGACAGGGAGGGAGAGACAGGGAGG
>NC_134488.1:122761368-122812407 GCF_040206685.1 Ascaphus truei
ACTTGGTTAACCCTGACCCGTGTGTTAGGGTCTTAGAGTGTCAGCTCTGGGACCCAGATGTCAAAAATGTATTACTGCAACTGTATACTGATTCTGCGACATTAAAGAATGATGTGATTTTATTTCCTCTCCGGGGATGCTGGGATCGGGAGATTTCTAGGCTGTAAGTTTCAGGGTGGGTTTGGCGGAGAAAGTCTTTGCAGAATGCGTCTATGTTGCGGGGTTCCGGGTTATGGGATACCCCAAAAGTTGTATACGGAGATTGAGTGATATCCTCTGATACTGCTAAGTGCATTACTCCGCCAACCTTGTACCCTGAAAACGCTCTTACGACTCACTGCCAGAGTCCCTGCTGCAGCATCTTCCAGACAAGGTAAATGGGTATGAATGGGTTAAAAGCTATCTGCAGGTATACACAGAGTCCTTAGTATAGTATGGGACTCCCCAGTATAGCAGATGTACCCCCATACTGTACATGCCCAGGTATCCTGAGCCTAGAGTAGGTGATACCTCCCGCTGGGGAAACTCCCTTCCCAGCTCAGGTCCTACTCCGCCGATGCCTCTCACTACCGGGGAATCCCTATGCTGTGGGCAGGCCCTACAAACACCGCTGAGGTGAAGGGACTGCCTAGGGCGAATAGGTCTGGCCTAGTCCAGTAGCTTGACTAGCTCCTGGACACTACCTCAGGAATGATCACGCCACCTCCAGTCCGCGGAGGAAATACTGAACAGCCAGGACCTCCTCTTCCGGCGGCGCCAACCACAAGATTGCATGTGGATGCGCCAACCACAACATGGCCGACGCAAGTCACCCGAACCCTCCCAAGCGACGGGACCACTACCAGGGAGGAGGCAAAGGGGGTACCATGCTACAAGTATAACATAGGTGTGAGTGAATACAGATTTGAACACTGAAAACTATCTAATTATCCCAAATAATTGCATATATGTAGGAAATGAAAGTTCAGTCCTGCTACCGGAGTGAAATATGGAAAAGGTATACTCTGGCGCATGGACTGCGCATCAAATCAAACAGCGGGGTACAATTACCAAAAGAATGAACCGAGGTTATAAAAGACAATTAGCATGGGGTAGGGGTGCCATTTTGTGTGTGCTGGGGTAGGGGTGTTTTTTTGTGTGTGCTGAGGGGTGGCGGTGCCATTTTGTGTGTGTGTCCTGCAGGGGGGTTACCATGGTGTGTGTATGTTGAAAGGGGAGCATGTTTGTTTGTGTGTGTATGTTCTGCGCGGGGGGAGGTGCCATGTTTGTGTGTGTGCTGTGCGGGGGGGGGCATGTGTGTCTATGCACTACGCAGGGGGCATTTTGAGTGTGTGTGCTGCGCACAGGGAGTATTTTGTGTGTGTGTGTGGTGCGCGGGGTGCCATTTTGTTTGTGTGTGCTGCACGAGGGGTGCCATTTTGTGTGTGTATGTGCTGTGTGTGAGGGGGGTGCCATATTGTTTGTGCTGCAGGGGAAGGATGATTAAATGTAGTGTATTGAGACGAGGGCGGTATTATGTGTATTGCGGAGAGGGTGAGACAAAAATCTTAGGGGTGGTAAAAAGGTATGGGCCTAAGGGCGGCAAATTTGTCAATCCGCCACTACATACTGTAGCTGGACGTATATACATACTGTAGCTAAACGTATATGCATACTGTGGCTAGACGTATATCCATACTGTGACTAGATGTATATCCATACTGTGGCTAGACTATATACATACTGTGGATAGACATATATACATACTGTGGCTAGACGTATATATATACTGTGGCTAGATGTATATACATTCTGTGGCTAGATGTATATACTGTGACGGTGCTGTCTCCAATCAGGAAGCGGACCCACAGGGCTGAGGTAGGGATGCAGAATAACTGACCAGAGCCCTGGAACAGAGTCCTGTTAGGTAATCGAAGTTGGTAAGCAGGCAGAAGTCACGGCATGCGGCAGTGGTGCAAAGTCCAGTAAACAGGCCAAGGTCAGGACTGGCTGCAGTGGTGCACCCTGGAGTGTGGCAGTTCCACGATAAAATCCATGGATAAGTGGGTCCACAGACGGGTGGGAACTGGTAAGGTTTGGAGCAGCCCACAGGGTAACGTCCTCGGCACCTTAGTCTGAGCACATATAATGCAGGCTGCCAAAATGTCCTTCACGTCTTTGCGGATCTCTGGCCACCAAGAAAAGGCACATGTCTTCCTGATCCCCTGGTGACCCACCGTCTTGGAGTTATGACCCCATTGCAACACCTCACTTAGAAATTGTGGTGGAACAAATAGTTTAGATGAACGTGTGGACATTGACCTACGATCCTCTGCCTGAGTCTGTTAAATTTGTTGTAGAAGTGACGATGATAAGGCAGAGATGATCTGTGAAGATGGAATGATGGGCCCCTGCTCTATCTCCTCGGAACCCTCAAGAGCGAATTGCCTGGATAGCACAACTGCCTTGACATTCTTGGATCCTGGACGATAAGAGATCACAAAGTTGAACCGAGTGAAGAAGAGAGCCCACCTTGCCTGACGTGTCTCGAGTCTCTTTGCTGCTTCAATGTATTCAAGGTTCTTGTGATCTGTAAGGATTGTGATCGGAGAAGTTGTCCCCTCAAGCAAATGTCTCCATTCTTCTAGAGCCATTTTCATGGCCAGAAGTTACTGATTTCCAACATCATAATTTCTTTCTGGGGCAGAATTTTTTTTTCTCAAAGAAGGCACAGGGGTGGAGTTTCCCCTGAAAATCCTTCCTTTGAGAAAGGACTGCTCCGACTGCGAGATTAGATGCGTCCACTTCAAGTACGAAGGGTTTCATAGGATCTGGATGGATCAGCACAGGTGCGAAAAGGCGGACTTGAGTTTCCTGAAAGCCAGAACAGCCTCAGAGGGCCATATCTTAGGGTTCACCCCTTTCTTAGTAAGTGCCGTAATGGGTGCAACCACCTGGGAGAAGTTCCTGATAAAACTTTGGTATTAATTGGCAAACCCAAGAAATCATTGAGTTGGTTTGAGGCCTGTTGGTAAAGGCCAATCCAGTACTGCCGATACTTTCGCACGATCCATCTCAAACCAACAGGAAGGAAATCTTATTTTGTTCCAACTGACATTTCTCGAGCTTTGCAAAGAGGGAGTGGTCCCTGAAGTCTTTGGAGGACCAGTCTAACCTGTGCCCGATGTTCAGACAAAGAACTGGAAAAAATAAAGATATCATCCAGATACACTATGAGAAATTGGTCAAGTAAATCCCGGAAGATATCATTGATTTTGAAATATGGCCGGTGCGTTGCATAAGGCGAATGGCATGACTAGATATTCGTAGAGGCTATCACGGTTATTAAAGGCTATCTTCCACTCATCACCCTCTCTGATCCGAATTAAATTGTAAGCTCCTCCAAGATCCAGTTTGGTGAAGATCGTGGTCTTGCGTAAGCGGTCGAACAGTTCAGGAATGAGGGGTAGAGGATACCAATTTTTTACATTAATTTAATTTAGGCCTCTGTAATCAATACATGACCTGAGAGAACTTGATTTGCGGATAACCCCACGCCGAAGGTTCTCTGAAATGTATTTGAAATGGGGGTTAGTGCGGCCTCGAGAAGGGATGGCCCCTGGGAGCAGTTTTTTGTCGAATACAGTACATCGGGAAACTCCTGGTAAGAAACTGGAAGGCATGACGAGGAAGTCTCTGTAGGTAGCCGAACCTCAGAGATGGTGCGAGACACCAAGAGACAGGATCCATGGAAATGTTGTCCCCAGACTGTCACTTTATTGGTCATCCAATCGATCTTAGGGTTGTGGTGCCGCAACCAGGGAAGTCCTAGGACAACTGGAGTCGAGGGAGAGAAAATAACATAGAATGACAGTGTCTATTTGTGAAGTGCTGCAACCGTAACCAGCAAAGGATTAGTCTTGAGGTTGATGGTCCCAGGTATCAGAGGTCTTCTATCAATGGCCACTACCACTAACGGAATCTCCCTAGTATGGAGAGGAAGGGAGTGGAGCTCCACAAATGCGTGGTCAATGAAATTCCCTGTGGACCTTGAATCCACAGAAGCCTGAGTGAAGATGGAGGCTGGTCCACAGAAGAGTGAAACCGGCAGGAGCAGCCATGAAGGTTGTGATGAAGGCGGAATAGTAGAAATGCCCAGAGAATATTCCTCTATCTTCATTGGGCACTGAAGTTTCCAGATTTAGGCAATTTGGGGCAAAATTACCTTTGAGCCCACAGTACAGACACAGCCCCCTGACGCGTCTCCTAGTTAACTCCTGCTCAGGTAATTTGGTATCGCCTAATTGCACCGGTTCCTCCTCTGAGAGAGGTGTAGTAAGAGCAGTCTGAAAGTTGGGGGTAAGCAGAATTCTGTCATTGTCGCATCCGGAGACTCATTCGGATATAGAGAACAATTAATTCCTCCAGGTCCTTGGAGGTGTCCTGGCAAGTCAATTTGTCCTTTAAACACTCAGGCCCTACCAAAATGCTGCCAGCAGAGCTTCATTGTTCCAGCCCGTCTCCACAGTAAGGGTACGGAATTCAATGGCATACTGGCCCACAGTTAAATATAAAAGGAAACTTATCAAAATGTGGTGCTCTAAATATTCAGGTGATACACAGTGATAATAGTGCAAAAAATATGTATACAGTGATACTTATACAAACATATAGGAAGATGCAGCTGTGACCCAGTAGAGGTTTGCTCGGTCAATCCTCGTGATGTATAGTAGTGATGAAGTCTCCGGGAAGCACAATATATGTAAAGAGAAAATAAATCGTGATAGTGCAATATTGTTAAAATTAGGATCAGAATATGATAATGATGACTTGGCTCTCTATTCAATACTCACAAACGTGAGAAATTTGGAGGCACATAAAGGTATCTTTTAGGATGCTGTTAGTTGTCACTCGACGAACAGGAGATGCAGAAATCAGTATTTCCCCGAATATATGGACTACCAGGGACCTTATTAAAAGATACAACTGGACATAGTGCAGACCGTATATACAGTTTATAGGTGGTAAGTAAATGAAGTTACACTCACATGGTTTCAAATAAAAACAAGCATTTAGATCGCAGTGGATCTCTATAGCCGGATGGATGGTATCTCCGCTTCCCCTCTCTCGTGGCGTGCGTTCCACCGGTGTGTTCCAATCAACCAGAAGGGATGTAATCCGCTACGTCCACTTCCTGGCGTTCCGGCCGGCTCAGGAAAAAAACGTCACTCTACGCGTTTCACCACATAGGTTTCATCAGGACTCCTGATGAAACCTATGTGGTGAAACGCGTAGAGTGACATTTTTTTCCTGAGCCGGCCGGAACCCCAGGAAGTGGACGTAGCGGATGACATCACTTCCGGTTGATTGGAACGCACCGGTGGAACGCACGCCACGAGAGAGGGGAAGCGGAGATACCATCCATCCGGCTATAGAGATCCACTGCGATCTAAATGCTTGTTTTTATTTGAAACCATGTGAGTGTAACTTCATTTACTTACCACCTATAAACTGTATATACGGTCTGCACTATGTCCAGTTGTATCTTTTAATAAGGTCCCTGGGAGTCCATATATTCGGGGAAATACTGATTTCTGCATCTCCTGTTCGTCGAGTGACAACTAACAGCATCCTAAAAGATACCTTTATGTGCCTCCAAATTTCTCACGTTTGTGAGTATTGAATAGAGAGCCAAGTCATCATTATCATATTCTGATCCTAATTTTAACAATATGATACTGGCCCACAGTGCAGGTTCCTTGCCGGATTCGAAAGAGTGCAGAAGAGGACCCGCGACTGGGAGCATCAAAAACTCTTTTGAACGCTTGGAGAAAGTCAGCGGCGATCAGTGGGGAGTCCTTTTCCCAGAGATTGGAGGCACAGGCCAAAGCCTCACCTGTCAGTAGGGAAATGCATAGTCTACCCTGGATCGATGGGTGCAGAACATGGAGGGCTGGAGTTCGAATTGGATCGAACACTTGTTCACAAATCCTCTACAAGTCATAGGGCCCCCTCCATAACGTAGAAGCATCTTGATCTGTGGTTCCCTGGGCGTAGGGGATGACGGAGCTGGTGCTGCAGACGCTGCCAGCAATTGTGGTGCAGGGGTAGAACCCACCTGGAATGTATCCAGTCGGATGATAATGTCCTGAAGTCGGCTAGAAATGAGTGCCGGCTGTTGGTTTTGCTGGGCGAGGCGTGTCTCATGATCTCCGAGTAGTTCTCCTTGGAGAGATACGGCTCGCGCTACTTCAGTGGGGTCCATGTTAGGCCGACCAAAATGCTCGGATCAGCGTTAGAAGCAGTTCCGATCCAGGAACTATTCTCTATAACTCCTTCCCTAACTGCTTCTAACGCTGATCCATAGTCCATATATCTCCTCTAACTGCTCCAGTAACTATTCTCTATAACTCCTTCCCTAACTGCTTCTAACGCTGATCCATAGCCAATCAGGAAGCGGACCCGCTGAGGTAGGGATGCAGAATAACCGATCAGAGCCCTGGGACAGAGTCCTGTTCGAGAATCTGAAGTCGGTAAGCAGGCAGAGGTCAGGACTGGTGACAGTGGTGCAAAGTCCAGTAAACAGGCAGAGGTCAGGACGGGCGGCAGTGGTGCAAAGTCCAGTAAACAGGCAGAGGTCAGGCTGGCGGCAGTGGTATAAAGTCCTGTGAACAGTCAAAGGTCAGGGCGGGCAGAAAGCAGCGAGGTCGGGGTCACGGTCCGGGGTCAGCAACAGGAAAATCCAAACAAATGAAAGGGTAAAGCATGACAGTGAAGACAACAGGAACTGCAAACGTAAGAACCTTGCTCTGCGACTCCCAGCATAATCTTGTTATGAGACTTCTTCTGAGGAGAAACTTGTGACCCCAATTACAGAACTGCAGCCTTATATAGCAGGCTGCCAGTACACAAAATGACCAAATTGAGCAGAAAGGGCAGGCAACCTAGAAAACCCGAACTGGCAGCAAAACCTAGCACGGATCGAGCAGAATCCTAACATATACATACTGTGGCTAGACGTATATACATACTGTGGCTAAATGTATATACATACTGTAGCTAGACGTATATAATACTGTAGCTAGATGTAAATACATACAGTACTGTAGCTAGACGTATATACAGTACATACTGTGGCTATACTTATATACATACTGTATCTAGACATATATACATACTGTAGCTAGATGTATATACAGAACTGGTCATGCGCTGGCTTATGAGAAAAGACATGGCCCAGAAGGCCAGTTGCTGACCCGTATATCAGCGTTTCCCAAATGGTGGGTCGCGACCCGGCACCGGGCCACGGCACCAAAATTGCCGGGTCGCAGCGAGGCTGGCCGCGCGGTGTCTCCCGTCCCCCCAGCTCAAGTTAAAAAAATGCCGGCGATTCCCCCCGCGGTCCCACGCGCTTGCGCAGGGCAAGCAGGGCCCGCTCCCTTCCTCCCCCCCCCACTCCCCCCCTTCCCCCCCGCTCCCTTCCTCCCCCCCCCCGCTCCCTTCCTCCCCCCCCCCCCCGCTCCCAACGTGGGACAGAGGAGGAAGTACCAGCTCCTCTGCGGCCCGCACGTTACGTGGGACGGAGGGGGAAGCTCCTACTGCGGCCTGCTTCCCCCCGCGGCCAGCTTCCCGAGCTCACCTCCTGTGACACCCCCTCCCGAGCCCACCTCCCGTCCCGGGAACAGGGGATATCGGGGGCAGCAGGGGAAAGCGTCCGGCGGCAAGGTAAGTCACCCCACCCAAGTGTCCCTTGACCCCCTCCCTCCCACCCAAGTGTCCCTGGCCCCCCTCACTCCCACCCAAGTGTCCCTGGCCCCCCTCCCTCCCACCCAAGTGTCCCTGGCTCCCCTCCCTCCCACCCAAGTGTCCCTGGCCCCCCTCCACCCACCCACCCACCCAAGTGTCCCTGGCCCCCCATACCCAAGTGTCCCTGGCCCCCAAAAGTGTCCCTGGCCCCCCTCCATTAAGTGTCCCACCCACCCACCCAAGTGTCCCTGGCCCCCCAAGTGTCCCTGGCCCCCCTAACACCCACCCAAGTGTCCCTGACCCCCCTCCCTCCCACCCACCCACCCAAGTGTCCATGGCCCCCCTCCCTCCCTAAGTGTCCCTGGCCCCCCTCCCTCCCACCCACCCACCCAAGTGTCCCTGGCCCCCCTCCCTATGTGTCCCTGGCCCCCCAAACCACCCACCCACCCAAGTGTCCCTGCCCCCCCCCTCCCACCCACCCACCCAAGTGTCCCTGGCCCCCCTAAGTGTCCCTGCCCCCCCCTCCCTCCCACCCACCCACCCAAGTGTCCCTGGCCCCCTTCCCTACCACCCACCCAAGTGTCCCTGGCCCCCCTCCCTCCCACCCACTCACCCACCCAAGTGTCCCTGGCCCCCTCCCTAAAGTGTCCCTGGCCCCCCTCCCTCCCACCCACCCAATTGTCCCTGGCCCCCCTCCCTCCCAAGTGTGTGTCCCTGGCCCCCCTCCATAAGTGTCCCTGGCCCCCCTCCCTCCCACCCAGCCACACAAGTGTCCCTGGCCCCCATCCCTCCCACCCACCCACCCAAGTGTCCCTGGCCCCCCAGAATTGTCCCTGGCCCCCCACCCACCCAAGTGTCCCTGGCCCCCCTCCCACCCACCCACCCAAGTGTCCCTGTCCCCCCTAAGTGTCCCTGGCCCCCCTCCCACCCACCCACCCACCCACCCAAGTGTCCCTGGCTCCCAACGTGTCCCTGCCCCCCTCCCACCTACCCAAGTGTCCCTGGACCCCTCCCCCCCACCCAAGTGTCCCTGGCCCCCTCCCACCCACCCAAGTGTCCGTGCCCCCCTCCCACCCACCCAAGTGTCCCTGGCCCCCTCCCACACAAAAGTGTCCCTGGCCCCCTCCCACACAACCCAAGTGTCCCTGGCCCCCTCCCACACACCCACCCACCCAAGTGTCCCTGGCCCCCTCCCACACACCCACCCACCCAAGTGTCCCTGGCCCCCTCCCACACACACACCCACCCACCCACCCAAGTGTCCCTGGCCCCCTCCCACACAAAAGTGTCCCTGGCCCTCTCCCACACACCCACCCAAGTGTCCCTGGCCCCCTCCCACACACCCACCCACCCAAGTGTCCCTGGCCCCCTCCCAAGTGTGTCCCTGGCCCCCGACCACCCAAACACCCACCCAAGTGTCCCTGGCCCCCTCCCAAAGTGTCCCTGGCCCCCTCCCACCCACCCACCCAAGTGTCCCTGGCCCCCTCCCACACAAGTGTCCCTGGCCCCCTCCCACACAAGTGTCCCTGGCCCCCTCCCACACAAGTGTCCCTGGCCCCCTCCCACACACCCACCCACCCAAGTGTCCCTGGCCCCCCTCCCACCCAAGTGTCCCTGCCCCCCCCTCCCCTCCCACCCATGTGTCCCTGGCCCCCCCTCCCCTCCCACCCAAGTGTCCCTGCCCCCCCTCCCCTCCCACCCAAGTGTCCCTGCCCCCCCTCCCACCCAAGTGTCCCTGCCCCCCCCTCCAGTCACTCACATCCGTCGTTGCCTGTAATTCACTGTTTGTGTCTGTGTGCGTATAGGGGACAGCGAGTGTATCTGTGTGTATCTGTATCAGTGTGTGTGTGTATATCAGTATCAGTGTATGTGTGTGTGTATCAGTGTCTGTGTGTGTGTATCAGTGTCTGTGTGTTTGTGTGTGTAGCAGTGTCTGTGTGTGTAGCAGTGTCTCTGTGTGTGTATCAGTGTGTGTGTGTGTGTGTGTGTAGCAGTGTCTCTGTGTGGCTGCGTGTGTGTTAGTGGCTGCGTGTGTGTGTGTGTGTGTGTGTGTGTGTGTGTGTGTATCAGTGGCTTTGTATGTGTGTATCAGTGGCTGTGTGTGTGTATCAGTGTGTGTGTCAGTGGCTGTGTGTGTGTGTGTGTGTGTATCAGTGGCTTTGTATGTGTGTGTATCAGTGGCTGTGTGTGTGTGTGTGTATCAGTGGCTGTGTGTGTGTGTGTGTGTGTGTGTATCAGTGGCTGTGTGTGTGTGTCAGTGGCTGAGTGTGTCAGTGGCTGTGTGTGTGTGTGTGTGTGTATCAGTGGCTGTGTGTGTGTGTATCAGAGGCTGTGTGTGTGTGTGTATCAGAGGCTGTGTGTGTGTGTATCAGTGGTTGTGTGTGTGTCTGTGTGTATCAGAGGCTGTGTGTGTGGCTGTGTGTATCAGTGGCTGTGTGTGTGTATCGGTGTGTGTGTCAGTGGCTGTGTGTGTGTGTGTGTATCAGTGGCTTTGTATGTGTGTGTATCAGTGGCTGTGTGTGTGTGTCAGTGGCTGCATGTCTGTCAGTGGCTGCGTGTGTGTGTGTGTATCAGTGGCTGTGTGTGTGTGTATCAGAGGCTGTGTGTGTGTCAGTGGCAGTGTGTGTGTCTGTGTGTATCAGTGGCTGTGTGTGTGTGTCAGTGGCTGCATGTCTGTCAGTGGCTGCGTGTGTGTGTGTGTATCAGTGGCTGTGTGTGTGTGTATCAGAGGCTGTGTGTGTGTGGCAGTGGCAGTGTGTGTGTCTGTGTGTATCAGTGGCTCTGTGTGTGTGTATCAGTGGCTGTGTGTGTGTCTGTGCAGGCCCTATAGGCCAGTATAGGCGATAAAATTTTTAGTGGGTCACGAAAAAGAAGTTAAAAAATAACCGGGTCACGGAAAAAAAAGTTTGGGAAACTCTGCCGTATATCTTTCAATGGAACATCGTATCCAACAGAGAAATTAGTTTTTCCTGCATTTCCATTGCTATCTGAAGCTTCAACCTGCAACTCCCCTGCCCCCCCCCCCATGTGAAACAGAAATGTGACACAATCAGATACAACACTCATTTGTATTTTTTTTGTTTAATTAAATGCAAGTTGCCCTTTCCTGAAATTAAAGGGTAACTAATCACCTGACCTCCTGTATGTACAGGGTCCCTGCTCCCTGATCCACCCCGCCAGCTAGGCTGCAGAGAGCCCCTGATCTCACAGATTGTGCAGCCAGAGATCTGCTGATTCAGCTGGGAGTTTTCCTATCTCACATTTATAACAGTTGGTCTTACTCAAATCAAATCAAATCAGCTTTATTGGTATGGCGAAAGAGCATTTCAGTATTGCCAAAGCGTGAATAATAAGGGGTGGGATACAATGATGACACAGTACATGAATAATAGGGGGTAGGGTATAATGATTGCACGGTACATGGGTAACAGTTACACACAGGGATGTGGGGGTTAGTGTACGTCTCTCAGCTTGTGGCAGGTGCTGATATAGTGTGCAGCCAGTTCTGCTGTGGTTTCATCTTCTCCCAGGAGGATCGCTATTTTTTGGTTCTCTTCTATATTATTAAAGTTCTGGCTAAGAGCTGTGTGTTTCTCTACACTCTATATCGCCACACAGTGGCCATTTGCAGCAAATTCCTAAGTACAATACAATTATGTTGGGTGGAATGAATGATGAGTCAATATATACAATTCACTAACTTTACAAGGTAGCAAGACACGTTTTTCGTCTAGCCACCATCACACACAAATACCAGTTGCTCTGCTTCTATTTGTGGCATACTGTAGGTACCAAGGCACCTCTTGCTAGCCAGGAAAGTACATCTTGTTGCTGTCATTTTATTGAGAAAAAAAAATACTTTTAAAATATGAAGGAAAAAAATGTTTGTTATCATGTTGTCAAACATACAGGACACCTACAAGCTCATATATATTTTTTACAATTCTTGTTCAGCTAGTCTTAGCTGATTGGAGGGTGGCAACCTCCTACCTAATTGAAGCTCACCCCCACCCACATTTAAATGGTTAAAAGCTCATTCCATAGCATCTCCCACTCTCAGGGGAACTTGCTTGCTTGCTTGCAGTATGATTGTGACAAATCTAATACAGAGTGCTTTTCCTGGTAATGTACAGGTTAATAAAAGCTTCAATCAGACTTAGAACTATGCAACTAATTTTGACAGATTTTTTATAAATCATTCTTCCTGATAATGCACAGGTTATTAAGAATTTATATTAGTGTTAGGGACCCTTGAGATGTGGTCTGCCGTGTAGTGGCTCAGGGGCTTACAACACTTTGGCCAAAATGTTAAACTAAAAGATCATTTTATTTAATAGATATCTATACATATATATTTAGGCACTGTACCATGTATATGTTTCACTGGGTGTGCACTGAGCTCTGTCTGTGTTTCATGTTCTGTCTCTGGTTTTAATTATCATGTTGTCCAAATATGCACAAAAAGCAATAATACAATACAAAGAAGGGAGAAAATATAGAAAAGTAGTAGAAGTAAAATGACAACAAAATCAATGACACGTGGTAAAAAAAAATGGCACTGCACCAACCGGAATAACTGTTGGTAGGACCTGCAAATTTGGTTATACCTTGACTTTGGTATGCACGCTTTTGACGCTTTGACCAAAGGATTTAACTAAACCAAGAAAATATTATTATTGAAGTATTTAACTTTATACTTATTACAATATATTTTTGTCAATTGGCTGTAGCATTGGGCTCCCCTGTCTTTTGTTGTATACCAACCAGAATAAACAGCGGTGTGTTCAGTCCACAAGAGGGCGACGCTGAAACAGATTTGTTGGACCGGAAATGATGTAGGACACCAAGTACCAAATCGACCGAGTTCTCGTGGCCTGTTCTGGGACGTCTTGGGGGTGAAAACACTGATCCGGCTCCCATTTTTTTGAATGCATGTTATCATATTTAAAAATGTGAGTGCCCTGGCAGCTGCCAGGGTTTCAAAGTTCCCATCATTCACTGCTGGACATACCACTGAGGAAGTCGCAGTTGGGCATTCTGGGACATTGTGCTCCGTTGAAATTCTCAAATCATACTGGTGAGACTTCTCCCCGGATTGATCCACATCGACTGTGATCCTAATCTGCGCTTGCCGGTCTGAGCGGATGACCTGCAAGGCCGGACGCTTCTCCGTGAGTGGGAGACACGGAGCACAAACAACCAGTGGGCTTTGAACACAGAGCTGCGTAGAACACTACGGACGAATGCGCTTGATGAGACTCCTGTACTGGATTAAAGAGGAGACCTCTTCAAGTCAGCGACAGCGAATTCCTACCAGATAACACTGGATGTGGGGTAAGGAGCTGTCTGATGTTTATTTCAAGTCTGTCGATGCAGAGATTCCAGAAAAATGGATAGTGAATTAGGGCACTTTGGATTTATTGAGCCAAAATAATCCATTTTTTTGCCGGTGCAACGACCTTTTCAAGTGCTAGTGGCATAGTAAAACAATCCAAAGTGTCCCACATAAATAGTCCCAAAAGTGAAGCAGGTGTCCTGTGTTGATAATCATCAGCTGATGTATGTTCATCATCCCACACCGTCCGTAACCGCCGCGCACTCCCGGTCCACCGGTGAAGTAATCAAGGGCTCCTTCCAGGGCTCCTTCCTCACCACTGATTGGTACCGACTTGATCTCCAAATCCCTCAATGTCTTCAGTGGCGTGTGACATCACTGCGTATCTGTATCGGCGTGTAGCATGTGGCGGCATTGCGTTACTCCATTTGTTTGTGATATGTTGCTAGGTAACCTGACAATGCTCCTCTGCGTAAGTGCACCTTCTGTACTTTGGTATCATCACCTCCAGTAGAGGAGTAGTACTCCATAAATATCTGCAGCAACATGTATTCACCAAGGGAAAGATAGCAAGATGTTACTGTAACGGTAGACCAGGTCTTTTAACACATTTATATTTAAGGGATCAGTCACAAGGCAAAACAAGGCAGTGAAATAAAATGAGGTTTATTTGGATAAGACCTCGGAAATACACAGGAACACAAAATACAGAGAATATACACATGGGGGTCTGGGGGTTGAGATCTAGCCCTTTCCTAGTTGCAGGGCGCCTGCTTCAGCAAAAAGCATTACCCTGTTTGCTCTGGTTGGTTCTTGCTGGCTGGGTCTCTCCATGCTTCTCTGGGGGTGTGTATAGGTCTTTCACCCAGAAGCACCATTGAGAAGCCCGCTAGCAGCTCCTTGTCTCTTCAAATCTAAAAAAAAAAAGAGAAATATCTGCTACACTACACTCCCTTATATATGGCTTGCTGCCTATCTATTACATTGAGGGGGCTGGCAGCCAATTAGAGCACAGATTGTGTTTGTGCATTCAATGAGTGGAGGGGGAAATGTAAACACTTGCCAATTAAAATCGTGTCTGAGTTTGAAACCCAGCAACCGGTTTCCTGCCTTGCCCCATACCCCCACTTAGTAGGTTCCTCAATGTCTAGCTGGAACAAAGGCATTCTAGTCCAGATAGCAAGTCCACAGCCCTTCTCCCTCACCATGTGCCATAAACCTGCATGTCTTTTGCATTAACACAGGTAATCCCTATACTTGGGCGGGTGGCATTGAAATGCTAATCCACATCTGACTGCCTTTTGTCACAAAACTGTTTTTTCTGCATGCAGTTCAGCTCACAGCCCAAACACAAAATGCATTGTAGTTTTAAAACACAGCAACACTAAAACTTGCATTCGTCTATTGCAGTGGTTCCCAAACTTTTTCGGTTCAAGGCTCCCCAAGGCGATCAGGATTTTTCCGCGGCACCCAAAGTAAAAACAAAGGTGTATATACATACCTAACAGTTGCAGTGCGCAGTTGGTGTCTCTCTCAGACACTCTCTCACTCTCTCTCTCAGACCTCTCTCTCTCACACACACTCTCACTCTCTCTCTCAGACCTCTCTCTCAGACCTCTCTCTCTCTCAGACCTCTCTCTCTCTCTCTCTCAGACCTCTCTCTCAGACCTCTCTCCCTCTCAGACCTCACTCTCTCTCTCTCAGACCTCACCTCTCTCTCTCTCAGACCTTTCTCTCTCTCAGACCTCACTCTCTCTCTCAGACCTCACACCTCTCTCTCTCTCTCTCAGACCTCACTCTCTCTCTCTCTCAGACCTCACTCTCTCTCTCTCTCTCTCAGACCTCACTCTCTCTCTCTCTCTCTCTCTCTCTCTCTCTCTCTCTCTCTCTCAGACCTCCCTCTCCTCTCTCTCAGACCTCTCTCTCTCTCCCTCTCTCAGACCTCACTCTCTCTCTCTCTCTCTCTCTCAGACCTCACTCTCTCTCTCTCAGACCTCACTCTCTCTTTCAGACCTCACTCTCTCTCTCAGATCTCACTTTCTCTCAGACGTCACTCTCTCTCTCAGACCTCACTCTCTCTCTCAGACCTCACTCTCTCTCTCTCAGACCTCACTCTCTCTCTCTCTCCTCAGACCTCACTCTCTCTCTCTCAGACCTCACTCTCTCTCTCTCAGACCTCACTCTCTCTCTCTCTAAGACACACACACTCTCTCTCTCAGACAGACAATCTCTCTCTCTCAGACAGACACTCTCTCTCTCAGACAGACACTCTCTCTCAGACAGACACTCTCTCTCTCTCAGACAGACTCTCTCTCTCTCAGACAGACACTCTCTCTCTCTCGCAGACAGACACTCTCTCTCTCGCAGACAGAGGGGAGTGAAGGAGGGGGGAGGAAAGGCAGGAAATCCGTGCAGGCAGCTCCCTGCACACACACACACACACACAAATAAATACACACACACACACAAATAAATACACACACACACACACACAAATAAATACACACAAATAAATACACAAACACACACACATAAATACACACACACAAATAAATACACACACAAATAAATAAATACACACAAATAAATACACACACACATAAATACACACACACACACACATAAATACACACACACACACACATAAATACACACACACACACACACACACACACACACACACACACACACACACACACACACACACACACACACACACACACATAAATACACACACACACATAAATACACACACACACACACACACACACATAAATAAATAAATACACACACACACACACACACACAGAGATACACACCTTGAAGAGCAGTGGAGAGCAGAGGCAGCGACGGATGTGAGGGGGGGAGGGTTGGGGGGAGAAGGAGATCCGTGCAGGCAGCTCCCTGCACACAGTCACTGAGCAGGCAAATGTACAACTCTCCCCTCCCTCTCCCTTCTCCTATCACCCCCCTACCTTCTCTATCACCCGGGGCAGAAGGGGACTGGACACCGCGCAGACAGAGGAGCAGGAGCAGGAAGGCAGACACACACACTCACCGTGTGCTCTGCACAAAGCCCCGCCCCCGGCTTCCTCTCTGCCTGCAGCCAATCCCCTGCGGCCCGGCCGGCATGAAGGAGTGATGATGGGGAGGATAATCGGAGGGATGGTGGGGTGGATAATTGCGGCGCCCCTCTAGGCAAGCCACGGCGCACCAGGGCACCGGGGCGCACAGATTGGGAACCACTGGTCTATTGGGACCAAAAATGAAGGGTCTGTGAACTTGGTAGTCTAAAACCTGTTATAGGATACAAGCTTTCTAAACCCAGCTCTAATACCTTGCTGGCAGGCAACACAGGTTAACCCTGTTTGTCCCCAAATATCTCCCTTTTTCCTCATGTTCCAGAAGTCTCTGTCCTGCAGCTATTTCTCATAAGGGGCCACCCATACAAGGCAACCCACTTATAAGCTTGCATATGCAGCTACGGGAAAATGAGTCAAAGGGAATACAGCACAGAGTGCATTAACTGGTCCACTGGGCTTACATAGTTAACCCCACACACAGTTCCTATCTTATAACCTTATGGGGGACAGTATAAGGGAACAGGATTACAGGGCAACATGGTAATGTACAATATTAGACCCAAGAGCTGACACTCTCAGCCGTTGCCATACGGTTTAAGGGGTAGCCAGCTGGGCGTGACCTTTATTAATGAAAGCCAGCTACCCCCTATCGTCACAGTTACCAGCTTGGTATATAAACATTCCTGCAGAGATTCTGACAGCACCGTCAGATCTAAACTCTTTGGGAGGCTGATCCCCGCCTTGTGACAGGTTTATAGATTAGCCTCTGTCCCTCTTGTATTTTCCTCCCAGCAATTCCCTTATACACTTCGGAGAGGATCTAACAGGTTCTGGGCTTTAGATTTTCCTGCATTATATCATCTCGTTTTTCAGTGAGTCCTAGTCTAACTTTATACTTTAGTACTACCTAACAGGTGACTTGATATTTGGTATTTCCCAGTCTGGGTTTTTCATGAACCACCCCTCTAAGGGGATTTTATTTAATTGTTTGTTATGTATTCATTTTAAGTCCTCGAGGTTACATTAATAAAATGTCTTTATTTTGGTTTTGTGAGCTTTCACTCACTCTAGTGTGTCGTTGGGCAGGAGTAATTATACTCCCCCTAGTGGGACAATGGATATCCTGGGCTACTACAGCTGTTTAAATTTCTTTGAGTGCAGACATATGGGTTTCTTCGTGTTAACCTCGAGTTAACTTGCGGTGCTATATAACTTTATACCATCAAGTTTTCAAACCAATACATCGTTTGGGAGTGGCCCGATATCTGTGCTACCATTACCCCTAAACATACCACTGATTTATAATATGGAGCATGTGCTTTCTTTTTCTTTTGCATCTCAGATCTCCCTGGAACTTGATTCCTTCTGAAAGCTGCTGCGCCTCCAATTACATCCTTCTTGAGTTGGCAATAAATCACATAAATTTATGATGGCAAGAAAGACTCCTGTTACAGTTATGAATATTTTAACCTGTACCACTTGATAATATTTGCCACCAGGGCAATGTTGTAAATATATCACATGTTGCACAGATTTTTTTTTATATTTAAGTGGTTACCCTCACTCTAGCAATGAGCCTTTTCTATTGGTCACATTCATATATATATATATATATATATATATATATATATATATATATATATATATATATATATATATATATATATATATATTATATATGACATTCCCCAAGGACTAAACGCAGCTACTGGATGGTGGTGATTATTATTACGAAATGCTTTTTTATTCTGTACCTTTGTGAGTGCATTTTTTACCCCCCCTTCCCCTCAATAAATTTACAGTTTTACACTATGGGGCGTGCGCTCTCTCCTCTCTCTTCTCTCTCTCTCTCTCGCTATATATATATATAGACCGTAGACATGTCTAAGACATGCAAATGAGCACCCAGTAATATTCTTTATCCTTTCTATTCAGGCTCTATATATATATAGAGCCTGAATAGAAAGGATAAAGAATGAATGGATAAAGAATGAATGGGTTTCGAAACATATTTTATATGTTTATAGTGCCGGTGATGGCGACAGCGACGTCGCATCCAAACAAATGCATTGCCGCCATCGCGTGCGCTTATAGTAAGCGCGACGGAGCGACGGCTTGGTCGCAATCGCTGGAAGTCATCTCAACTTGATTTTTCCAGCGACCGTAGCCTGCTGTCGCCGGCACTATAAGCGCGGCCTTAGCTGTAACTGCAGTACCGGAAAATCCTTGTGGAGGCCTTAATCCAGCAGTGGATCGACAAGGGCGGAAGATGATGATTATATTTATATATATATATATATATATATATAGTAATGCACCATGTGATGGAAAGCAGTATATCCATATTGCAAACAAAACTGTGCCAGTTTCCTGCTGGCATTGAATCCCCAGTGTCAGATCACAGTGACCTCAAACATGTCACTATATCTCCGTATGGCTCGTGTGTTAAATTGCAAAAGCTCTACAGTCGCCCAGGGATTTGTGAGTGAAATAACCCTGCTGTGTACACCACAGTTCCACATATATTTTGTTATATAATGTTATTTCGAATGAAACCATGTAGGGATGTCCTACAGATTGCATCAGAGTTACACTAACTCACATATTATTTGTGGGGAATGTATGAGTCCTGCACTAGCAAGACGTGCTGCAGGAAGTGGCAGAGGGGCTGTGGGATTCCTAATAAAAACCTAATGTAGCTTTTTGTCACAGTAGCAATGTGCCCTTTTATATGAAAGGTGTCCCTGTAGCCAGTGGTGGCTTTGAAATGTTGCCTCCCATAAGCACTTATCTTTTTGCCTCAGGTGGCCACCTCCTTCTGCAGCGCCGCCCTCCTCCTTCTGCAGCGTTGCGACGTCACACATCATCACGTGACGTCAGTTACCATTGCAAGGCATCGCCATATCACGTTGCAGCATCATTTTACACCACAATGCTACAGGAGGAGGAGAGCGGCACAAAGGAGAAGGTAAGAAGCCTTTACAGAGGCCCCACGCTCTCCCGCGGCAATCAGTGGGGAAGAGAGCGGGGCCTCTAAATATAGGAAAAAAGAGAAAGAAAATGAAAATTTGCTGCCCCAAAATATAGCAGCCAGAGACAAAAAAAAACATTTTTATCTCCCGTTCAACCTTGTGGATGATTAATGTAATGTTTAAAATACATTTTTAATAGAAACAAATGTTAAACTATAGGGCTGTAAAAAAGCAATTAAATAGCGCATTTCAGATCCAATGAGAGTATGGGAACCCCGGATAACGGGCAATGCTCGGTTCAGCGTACATTCACATGCACTGCCCTTGGCGTTAACTGAGTGTAAGAAAACCACCAGGGTAGTAGGGTGAGGGTGGGATAAGTTAAAAGGCCATGCTTTAAATACCATCAGCTTGCACGGATAACTAATTGGTATCTTGTTAGTATCAGATAGCCCCCAACACTGTTGGGTAGGGGTAAACCAATAGTTAAGAACGTGTTGACAAGGATCTTTAATATAGATGCTTGTTTACACAAAGACTTGTTTAGAATAGGTGTATTATCTTATTAACCAAGTGTGGTTTTGTATACACTGATGTAGACGTTGTAAATACTCGTGTGAGCACGGATCTCCCCTCTAATGCTAGATCCCTGCAGACACCGGTGTGCCTAATAATAAAAAGCTGTGTGGATAATTAGGGCATTGTAGGAACCCATATGTGTAAACAAAGGATACCGCAACTAAACGATATACTGTTCAAGATAGTATCAGAAATCTCTTGTGTAAAGAAGCCTGTAACTAATAGTTTCTCAAGAATAAAAACATGGTAATGGCAGGTACCTCAGGGATTGATTAGTAAATGTACTCAGTACCCTGTGAGCACCACCCAAGTATAGCTTATGGACAGAACTAGTGACCCATAGACTGTCATATATACACTTGTTGTTGACGCAATATGATGACTGCTTGTCAATAGGTAGTAGTGAGTATATAGGTCAGTGCAATGAACTTGGGTTGTTAAGCTAAACTGGATACATATGTGCTCAGTAAAATGGTGCAAAGACCGCAGGTTCCTTTAATATATATCCCCCCTGTGTGGAGGTGCTCCGTAGGACCGTCGGGTCGTGAATGGTAGCATAGATTGTGCTGGAGCAGCGCAATGCTAGTACTCCCGTGTGGAATGTATGACTGCGATATCAGTAATGAGCCCTGCGCGTGCACATGGTAGGAGGTGCCGACACGCGCGTTTCGCAGGGTCGAACGCTTTCTCACGGCCAATATTGTCCGATGTCTGCAGGGATCTAGCATTAGAGATCCGTGCTCACACGAGTATTTACATTGTCTACATCAGTGTATGCATGTAACCACACTTGGTTAATAAGATAATACACCTATTCTAAACACGTCTTTGTGTAAACAAGCATCTATATTAAAGATCCTTGTCAACAGGATCTTAACTATTGGTTTACCCCCACCCAACATTGTTGGGGGCTATCTGATACTAACAAGATACCAATTAGTTATCCCTGCAAGCTGCTGGCATTTAAAGCATGGCTTTTTAACTTATCCCACCCTCACCCTACTACCCTGGTGGTTTTCTTACACTATAGTTACTACCAAGGGTAGTGTATGTAAATGTACGCTGAACCGAGCATTGCCCGTTATCCGGGGTTTACATACTCTCATTGGATCTGAAATGCGCTGTTTAATTGATTTTTTACAGCCCTATATTTTAACATTTGTTTCTATTAAAAATTGATTTTAAACATTACATTAATCATCCACAAGGTTGAAAGGGAGCTAAAAAGTGGGTTTCCTTTTCTCTCTGGTTGCTATATTATGACTTACCCATAAGCCCCATCACCCATTCAATATCATTACTAAGCTGAAGCGGAGGTTTCTGTCTAGTATGCCCCCAAAATTTGCCTCCCCAAGCCCGGCCCTATCGGGCCTAGTGGGAAATCCGCCACTGCCTGTGGCATCCCTCCTTGCCACATGAATAAACTGAAATGTTCCTCATACACTGTAAAAGATATCCGTGCTGGGGCAGCAGCCCACATGTAAAGAGGCCCTCTTTAACGTGACATGGGTGGCCACCACTCTGGGTTTGTCCCAGAGACTACGGGTTTTGGCCATGTATCTCTCGGGCTATGGGTTTACCTGGTAAATCTCTGGCATCTCCCGGCATCTGCCCCCTGCAAATCAAAGTCCAAATCAGTCTCAAAAAGGGCAATTCATCTTTTCCAGATTTTGTTTTTAGCACCGATGATAAATCCACGGAATTGGATTCTAAAAATCCATCAGCGGACTGTAGCCAGTGGCGGTTTTGGATGAATCCGCACAGATTGAAACTGAAACAATCAATCGACGAATTTTACACCGCGGAATGGATTTTGAATGGAAAGCTCTGTGAAATTCTGCTACATGGATTTTGACAAATTCGCCCCCATCTCTAAACACATCCCTCCCTATATTGAAAATCCCTGCTACAAATATCACCCCTTCCCATCTGTAATATGCAGCTGTGTATTGAGAGTTTCTCTGTTACAAGAACATTACCAAATAAGCCGCTGTGCTAGGAATTCCTGCTATAAGGACATCTCACAGTGACCCATATGTTTTGTCGACAATGCGCAACCAGTAAGGGGAGAGCGACAGGCGCTGAGCTTTTTTCGGCTTCATTATCTCAAGTCCCAGAAATACTAAATGAGGTTATTTTCCTGGGTCACAAGAGTGATAAGGAGAGGGGGAGGGAAGACTGACATGGAAATACAGGGAAGAGAGACCAGTGAATCAGACACTGAATAGATAGGGAGATGGCCAGGGGTTCACTTTTTATTTATATAACTGGACTCCACCGTCTTCTATATTTACATATATATAGTTCCACTTTAATTTCTACATAGATAGGGATTTATTTGACAAAGAGTGCTTTCAGGTTTTAAAGCATACATGTTGTAAGCAATCTTTCCAAAACAAGGCACAAATAGCCCCAATCTTTAACATTATCAGACAGGGCTATTTTTGTGGTGGGGGGAGGGGGCGGGGAAGATTTCGAAAGAGCAAAGTTCCTGCTCAACAAATAGTAGTAAAGAAATGTTTAGAAATGGTGCTAGAATGCTCACTGGGGGGGACCTGTACGCTGTGCCTGCCATCTTTTATTTTATTCTGGAGAGTTTATGTATACTGTAAATGCTTAGGCTTGGGACATAGTAAGCACTTAGGTGCTGCTGCTCGCTCTCGCTTGCTGCCGCTCGCTCTGCCAGGAGCTTTTTGCTGTCCTGGCAGAGGAGACAGCAAGCACTTGGGAGGCGGGTATCACTGTGTGTGTGTGTCACTTGATAGCTGTCAGTGTGTGTGTGTGTGTGTGTGTGTGTGTGTGTGTGTGTGTGTGTGTGTGTGTGTGTGTGTGTGTGTGTGTGTGTGTGTGTGTGTGTGTGTGTGTGTGTGTGTGTGTGTGTGTGTGTGTGTGTGTGTGTGTGTATATTATATAATATTTTAAAAATTAATAAAAAAGAAAAATTTGTGAGAATAAATTATTTATTAACATTGTGCAACTTTGATAAATATATTCACACACATACATCACACACACACACACACACACACACATACACATACACATACACACGCACACACACACCTCTGCTGGCCTGGTGGCTCTGTAGTAATGCCGGACCGGCTGCAGCCCCATTGGATAGGAGCGGTCACGTGACCGCTCCTCCGCTTCCCCGGGCGGCAAATTTCAAACTTGCCTGTCTCGGGGAAGTTTCTCAGCCTCCGCACGCATCAGCAAGCATGCGGAGGGAGAAACTATAGCCGCGCTGATTACAGATGCAGGGGCTTTGTGCATCTGTTCAGCGCGGCTCAGCCCGGCTCAGCGACGCTGAGTTCACTATGTCCTGGGCCCTAGGTATACAGATACATCATGCACCTATTTTTATCTCCAAATCAGTACTGCATTTGCAATATTTAAAATGATCATAGTATAATATATTTTTTTAAGAATGGAATCCTTCCTAGAACCAACGTATACTAATTCCAGTGCCATGGTTAAGGAGTCTCAGTTGGGAAAATTGCTACCTTTTTAAAGTATTTCAAAATAATATATTTTTTAAGTTATACTTGGTAGAGGCTTGATTCCCTCTGGCTGCTCGCTCTTGTCTGATGTCACTGTGTTTCATGTGTTTGTACAGCCAGTGTGCCCTCACCCCTCACCCCTCACGGTTCTCTGACAGGGACAGGATGGGATAATGTGCTGTAGAATAAAACTGTAGGATTTTTTTTGCTTTGGAAAATACGGGGCAATTTGTTTGCCCCTGTTCTGCAGCAGGGAGACTTTGATACATAACTTCCAAAAAGGGGTGTTTACTAAAGTCTCATGGCAGAAAAACTGGGTCAAAAGACGTCCATAGAACGCCACCATATTTACAATAGAAATCCAATTGGAAGTAATTGGACTTTCTCCGTGATAGATACATTGTAATTCTTTTGCACTGTTTTCCCCTCCCCCCCCCCCCCCACATTCGCAGCCGGAAGACGCAAGTAAATAATACCCAATGCTCGCTATCTGCATCAGAAAACATCTTAGGGGTGAATGTAAATTGACAGAACCCACTATTTATGCCACCAGGATACAGATCCTGGCATCTCCAACAGAGGACAGCCTTACAGAGATCAGGCAGAGGATGCTATCGGATGAAGACGATATCAGTTTGTCATCAAATGTCAGGTCATCTTAAAGGAGCTGTCTCTCCTACTGTTTTTTGGGCCACGAGGAGTCTCCCAAAGCCAAATGTCACTATTTTCCGCTCTGGGGACCCCTCAGATTCTGAGATACGTAACGGTGAAGTTACCAGGTTTAACCCCCTCAGTAGCAGATGGGTCTGGCAGTCCCATTGGAAGTAAAGAGGAATGGGGAGGGTCTGCCCCATCAATGTGGACCGCGATCAGCACTCTGGGCAGCCCATTTAAAATGAGACAAGGGCCATTACGTGCAGCATAATCATAAGGGCCGCTAAGGTGGCACTTTCTCTGACATATGCTGTATGTAAGGAGTGGCCAACTCCAGTCCTCAAGGGCCACCAACAGGTCAGGTTTTCAGGATATCCCTGCTTCAGGACAGGTGGCTCAATCAGTGGCTCAGTCAATTACTTAGCCACTGATAGAGCCACCTGTGCTGAAGCGGGGATATCCTGAAAACCTGACATGTTGGTGGCCCTTGAGGAATGGAGTTGGCCACTCCTGCTGTATGTCAGTAGGGCACTAAAGGGGGGAAATCTCCCTCAGGGGAGACAAAATGGCAGTCAAATCTTGAACCGATGGGAAGCTTCTTATTGGCTGGCTATTTAAATATTTTTAAAACCAGGAAGTAATACTGGTAACTTTACCAGTAAGCGTCTCGGGAAGCCCCAGCCACACTGCATAGGGGCAGCGAACCAGGTGACGCCACACAGCCAATAGGGCTGCAGCTTTTCTGTGCACCACATAAGATGTGTTACATAAGAAACAAATCAGGTTTTAGAGGGGACGGTGGAGGTGTAATGCTGAACCTGGGTGTTTGAGGCACTGTCACCCTTTAAATGTTTGTGGATAGAGATTCACCTGAATGCCTTTGGGAGGGGGGGGGGGGAACAGACCAGCGAAGCAAAGAATGATCCCACAAATACATTTATTTAATGTTTCCTTGTATTCAGAAAGCTTGATCTCTTTATAGAAGATAACAATATATATCAAGGACACATCTATACAGTACACGCTGCAACAAAACCAGGGCCACATCTGAGCTATGAAATGTATTACGATTCAACCTCTTTTGCCCTTCACATTAAAGGCCTGTAACAATATGTACATTTTTGCAATTGCAAATTGCAACATTGTCACATTAAGGGCAGCAAGCCAATTATGTGATGCCTTTAATATATCAAATTAATACAATTATTAGAAAATATCATTTATATTGTTGCGGTTAATCATACAGACATAGCTTAGCATTTATTTATTTATTTGTAATCATGATTTTCAGTGTTACAAAACATAGCTTTTATTTATTTCTTTTAAAACTGCCAAGAATCACTCTCTCACGATGCACACAGGAGATTGCCAGCTCTGCCTTCCACGCTTACACGTGTCATTTCCTGGATGTTTGCCCACATTTGTGGCTTAATGTCTAAGGAGTCCGGTTTTCTGTTTATGTTTGTGTTTTTCCAGCATTTATCAGTGTTAACAATTTGTAAAAATAAAAAAAAGGGGGACGTATTTGAATTTGGTGTTTATCGATGCGTTGTTTTAGTCTCCTACCTGTGGCTGGGCTACCACAAGGAAAAGGACGCTTCATTTCTGGACAGGACAGGAAAGGACGCTTCAGTTCTGGACAGGACGGGAAAGGACGCTTCAGTTCTGGACAGGACAGGACGCTTAAGTTCTGGACAGGACGGGAAAGGATGCTTAAGTTCTGGACAGGACGGGAAAGGACGCTTAAGTTCTGGACAGGACGGGAAAGGACGCTTCATTTCTGTTTAGAATTGGTTTTAACCGGCAGTACAAGATGATCTGTCGGCGGTGGATTTTTTTTGTTGTTGTGGTTTTTCCGGTTAAATCTAAAAACCGGAATCCATACTCCCGTCAAACTAATTAGCACCAAGTTCCATTTTACCGATCTCTCTCCACAGAGGACCCGGCTAAGCCAAGGTTTGGGAATAAGCAGTCACCCAGACATTGACATGAGATGCATGCCTATGTATGTGCGTGGTTATTCCAAATAAAAAGACCGCTGGTGAGCATATTCACACCACTTTATTATCTCTTAGGGGGCAGATCCACAGAGTTCCGTTAAATCTGGGATAATAACATGACGTTTCCTAAATAGGTAACGCCCGTTAACTTCCCGGAGTTTAATGGGCATCCACAAAGCTAAGTATATGCAAAACCAACGAACGTTAATGATCTCGTGAGCATAGGCTTAATGCCATGAGAAGTTGGCACTGCATTGCGTCGGCAACAAATAACATGGCGTTAAACCTGTCTTACCCATAGGGGGCGTTACTTCCATGCAGACGCTAAATAGGTGTTTAATTAAAGTGAAAAAAAGAGACGTCACTTTAAATCTCTGCATTAACTATAACATAGCTCTGGGGATCGGCGCTGTTAGAGGGAACACCTCTTTTGTATATAATTAGCACTAACGTTCGTTATGGTAACGCAAGGGCCCGTTACGGCTAAAACAGCGCTTAATGCAGAGTTACTGAGCTTTGAAGATTCCTGTTAGTACTTAACGATACGTTAACATCTCATTAAGTCTTAACCGACCTCTGCGGACCGTAGCATACACTGTTTCCACTGCAGCCAGGTGTTCTGGGTAATGACATGCAAATGAGCGCTCACTTCCTAAACTCTGGCCGGGATGTTCCGAGGAGAGGATTGAGAAGCAGTTAGGAGCTAACTGAGGAAACAATGCAACGGGAGAGCTTCCAACTGATCACAGCTGGATTACAAAGCAATTGTTTCTTATTATTTTTGTATTAAGATCAGAAAACTACTGGGGGATCTAACCATGATATGTGATCTGGCTGAAGTAGGTAAAGTAAAAAAAGATATATATATATTTTTTTTAAGTGGGGTGAAATATCTAGATATCTGAGGATGACCAGGTATTTATCTACAGGGACTAAGGGCCAATAAACTAACCAATATGGTGTATTCTTGTATAGCACCAGAAGTGTACATAGCACTGTATGCAGACTTTAAAACGTCCCTGCCTGCCCTGTCACTGGCATTCTGACCAAGCTCACACACTTCAGCGTCAGATTGTCACAGACAAAGTCATTACATGGATCATAAATAAAAACCTCACTGCATATAAATGTTAGCGTAAACATTACAGATGTAAAACGTGGCATTGTCCCCCAGGTAACACGGCATATCCCATTATAACAAAGAATATCCCCATCGCTCCATTGGATTAAATAACAATGCTGGCCAAGAATATCAAAGCACAGCATATTCCAGCATATAACGCCGGAGCAGGAGGCGGCAAAAAAACCTCCTGCATCTGCTGGTTTTTTAATACACTGTTGCTAAAAGAAACTGAACCCCTTTTACTGTGAGGCACCTCATTGATGGTAGTAGTTACCCCTATTGGTTTCAGTGGGATCGGAATTTAAAATGATTAAACATACAATACATCAGTAGGTTAAAAAGTTTTTTTTTTTAACGATAGCTTAATATTATGCTACAAGTTTGCTGTTTATTTGTTATTAATGAAAGGATGTTCCTTTTACTCCCAGACAACCACTGGCAGTGAAAGAGTCAAATCTTATACCAGCATTAAAGTCCCACTATCATACAATGTGTTTACTATGTTTCTTTTTGGCTGGTATGCACTAGGAAAGGCAATTGGCTATTAACATACTTAATATACATGTATTATACTTAATTACTTTATATATTAATCCATATCAATATGAATTGTATGATTTGTTATGATTTATTATTTACATAATGCAACACTTTATTTGTTTATGGAAAGTGCTCAATGGTAGAGATATTGTTTTTAAGCATTTATCAGTACAGTGCAGGCTCTTTTAGATGTGAAAGGATTAGCAGTTAAGGCAAGGGTGGAAAACTCCAGTCCTCAAGGGCCACCAACAGGTCAGGTTTTCAGAATATCCCTGCTTCAGCACAGGTGGCTCAGTCAAAGACTGAGCCACTGATTGCGCCACCTGTGCTGAAGCAAGTATATCCCGAAAATCTGACCGGTTGGTGGTCCGTGAGGACTGGAGCCGGCCACCCCTGAATTAAGGCATCTCAATGCATCAGCAAAGCAGGTCAGAAGATGGGTTACAATTTTGGTTTTGAATCAGTGATAAGGCACATCAAATATCCACTTGCCACTAGCAAGAAGTCTACAGTACATCACTAACAAGGCACTTTTCACTGTAACTCCTCAGTGCCATATTGCTTTGGTAGAGTTACACAGGGGTGACCCGATGATCACTTCCTGCTTTACTGTAACAAGGATCAGAAGGGCCAGGTGTATGCGGAATCTTTTAACACTTTTGGTGGTATTCGAGGTAACGTCTGCTGAAGATCAGTCAGCATTCTGCTCTTCTTGTCCTTTCAAGGTGAGGGGGGGGGGGGTGGGGGGCTGAAGGCCATACAACATTATGTGAGGACAGGAACTGCTTAACATGTACAGGAAGGACGGATCCCAGCAGAGGACAAGCAACACACCTGTGGAAGAAGCAGAGACAATGGAGGCGGTCAGATTGTCACATTTGTTTATATCTGAGATTCCCATCGTTTGCATCCTATATTGTTCCTCAGAAACATGGCAGGATTATTTTACATGTACTGTACATCTTTTTGATGGGATACATGCTACCATTATAATCAAATGCGTATACACACTAGTATTGATAAATACAAAAATGGAAAACTACAATAAGCGCAATCACAATTAGACAAATAATGATATTAAACCACATATATAGGAGGGTATACTACCTCACAATCTAGCTTTCCCTGATTAAGTCTGCAGCCAAAAGGTCTACCGCTCCACGGGCTGGTAAAAAGGAAAATCCAAACAAGAATGACCTAGGCGCAAGTAAAAACAAGAAAGAGACAAACATAGGGTAATACGTTCAAACAAATGGTCTATTGGATGGTAAGATATGCACTTACAACAGGTAGAATAAAATCAGGCCTTGTATCCACTCTGGGATCAGGAACGATGAATGATGATCCAGGACAGCCAGCAACAAGTCATCTACAGGAACCGTATCCTCGTGTGCAGTGTCACATATAAGAAGAGAAGTGGGACACATACATAGTGTAACACAGTTTATTGTAAAATTAATAAAAAGACATTAAAGTAAAATACTCACACTTTGTGAGTTTGGGTAAAAGCGTTTGAGAATTTAGAGCTTCTCACACTCATCAAGGGTAGGTATCCGTGGACTTATACACAGTTCCAGTTAACTCCTTGCACAATGTCCTTATAACCACATGCGATGTTATTGCCAAACTTCCAAGGGTATGGAGTCATTTATTTATGCACTCTCTGTAATGTCCAGAGCCTCTGAGGGCGGGGTACTCTTATAAATGTTGCAAACCCGTAGTTAAGGGCCGTGTGTCTCTGTGACTGCACCTAATGTGCTAGTAGTACTCACGCTACTTCAGGGGTATGGTGTGGCGTTTTTCCCCCTTCGTTGTTGTCCGTTTTGTTGGTCTGCGGACCACCCCGCTTCACTCACTGCTCCCGTCCTCCGTGGCTGTTCGCATGCACGCGGCGGCGTGGTGACGTCACGTCTCCTCGCGAGATTACGTCTCCAAATCTCCCGGTCACTGTGTTAGTCTTCGTCCCTCACCAACTGATGCGAAAATATGTACCGAGCAGGCACAACAATACAAATCACTGCCAGACAGCTGGATATTGCTGGCTAGTGTCCCCAATGTCCTGTGTTCACTCACAATGCTCCAAAAATCACGCCCTACGCGTTTCTCCTTTCGGCTTCGTCAGGGGCTGATCTCACTGTGTGTCCCTATTCCTGTGTAGATATACCCTCCTCCATTACGTGATTGGCTATCTAGTTAATTAGTAATTACAAAAAGCACCTCTCAGATTGGAATTCTCCATTCCGTTCTACATATGAAAGTGTTCTATACGGGTTTAGCTTATTTCCTAATGTTAGCAATTTAAGTACATTTGAGTGTGTTACCAACATGTGAATAAAGCAAGTATTACAAGAGTCTATATATATTTGTTATCATTCTAATTACACATAAACCTCTGATTCGAACTTTATAAAGAGCAATTAAATACAATTGATTAACCATTTGTGTCTTTCAATTTAAACAGGACTCACTATAGTTAAGTATTTTTTGGAAATACCTTCTTTAGAGAGGCTATATATTTGTATACCATATTATATACTTATACATTTTGCTGAACAATTTTGTATAAGTATTTTTAATTTGGATATATTATTCCACTTATTTTCAATATGTTACTCATAGGGGGGTGGTGTAAATGTAAAACTCTTTACGTTAATTGTAACCACTGTGTGATATATGGGCATTTCAAATAGGATAATATGTATTTACATTCATTCATTAATTTTATACCTTTGGGTTACTTCGTTTGAGCCCAATGTATTTTATTGAGACCAAAACTTAACGACGTATTTTTTGGATATAAATTGACATGATGATGACTTATATATTATATCAAAATCCACAAATGGTTGCATATTTGCCAACTAATGCTAGGCAATGATTTATTACATGGCATATTTAATGGAGATACTATATTCAGGGCAGTAGCATATGTAGATATATCTTACTAATACATAACAATTCTTATACACAAGTTAAAGCTTAAATTTTCAAAGGTTGTTTAACCACATCTTTATAGTCATATGAATGCATATCTTATTCTTATATTTGGGAGAGGGATAATTTTATCATAAGTTCATTCATTTGGTTTTTTAGAGATTTGTATGTTGATCACAATGTAAGACATATATTTAACACAGATATTATCTAACACAGATATTATTTAATCTCTTAAAAAAGATCCCAGGTCTATGTCAATATTGAGACCTAGCGGAGTTAGTGTTTTGAGGGCATAGATCCAGTATGTTTCCTGTCTTGATATTTTATTCACGGGGTTACCCCCTCTCCAGCTAGGTCTAATTTTCTCGATACCCACAAATTTTAGACCTTTAGGGTCCTGACCATGGAAATCTTTAAAGTGTTTTGACACACTGTGTTGCTGTAAACCCTTTTCTATGTTTCTTACATGTTCCGCTATGCGGATTTTCAATTTTCTTGTAGTTCTCCCAATATATTGTTTGTTGCAAGGGCATTGCAACAGATAAACTACAAAGCTTGAGTTACAATCGATCATGTCTTTTATGTCATAAGTGTCATTTGTGACTTCTGATCTAATCGATTTGTAACTCTTTACTGAGTTTGGATGAAGTTTGCAACCTTTACACATTTGACATTTAAAAAACCCTGTCGTTATAGTGACGGGTTTCACATTGTCCTTTTTTAAACAACTGGGGGCTAGTCTTTGCTTTAAATTGCCTGCCCTAGTAAAGATAATCTCCGGTTTAGACGGTAGAATCTGCTGTAACATAGGGTCTTTATGTAGAATGCCCCAATGTTTATGAACAATCCTCCTAATGTCACTAGCAGAATTACTATATCGCGTCACAAATGGGATTGATGTTTTACCCTCTTCTCCCCTCTTTGTGACTCTAGTTTTATATTGTATTAGTTCTGCTCTATCCATCATAGAAACTCTCTTATATGCATCCTCTACTGTATCTTTTTTGTAGTTTCTCTCATCAAACTTAACCATTAGATCTTTCGCCTGTTCGTCAAATACATGCTTTTTTGAGCAATTACGTCTAATTCTTTGCATCTGACCCAATGGGATGTTATTAATCCATTTTTCGGAATGTCCGCTATTACCCAGTAAAAAGTTATTGGTGTCAACACTTTTAATATATGTTTTCGTTTCGATCTGTCCATCTTCTATATAGATAAGCAGATCTAGGAACTCGATCTGTTTGTTACTGTACTTCGTCGTGAACTTCAGATTATATGGATTATTATTTAATCCAGCTAGAAACACCTCCAAAAGATCTGTGCTACCCTCCCAAATCAGGAGGATATCGTCTATGTAACGATGCCATGATACCAAGTTTGCGCCAAACGCGTGATTGGACCAAATATACTGGTCCTCCCACATACCCATAAAGATATTTGCATAATTTGGCGCAAACTTGGTACCCATGGCAGTGCCCCTCACCTGGAGATAGAACTTGTCATCATTCCAGATGTAGTTATGACTCAAGATGAAACTGATGCAGTCTATAATAAAATCTACCTGTGATGAATCTAGAATTTTGCTGTTCGTCAAGTTATTTCTAACAGCAGTGCACCCTTGTAGATGGTCAATTACTGTATAGAGCGAACATACATCACATGTCACTAACACATAACTGTCCTTCCACTCAATATCCTGTAAAATATTGAGAACCTGAATTGTGTCTTTTAGATATGATTTCAACTTACTTACAGGTTCCTTTAGGAAGTGGTCAATATAACCAGATAGATTTGACGTGAGGGCCTTAATTCCCGACACTATGGGACGACCTGGTGGGTGGATGGGATCCTTGTGGAGCTTTGGCAAGTAATAAAATATGGGAATTCTGGGAGATTCTATATATAAAAATTCCCACTCACTTTTGTTTAATATACCATCCTTAAGACCTCTATTAAGTAATCCCAGCAATTCTGTCTGGAACTTCTCAGTTGGATTGCTTTCCAATAGTTTGTATGTTACCGTATCTCCCAAGAGTCTTAATGACTCCAGATCATAATCTTGTCTGTTGAGGATCACCACCCCTCCCCCCTTATCTGCAGTTTTAATTACAATATCGTCTCTTCCCATTAGTTCTTGGACCGCATCAAGTTCTTTTTTGGTCATGTTCTTATGGATACTATGTTTTTTCTTTCCTTCAAGTTTCTCCATATCCTCCTGCACTAATTTACTGAATGTATCAATATGTCCTCCCCTTAGGTAGCTAGGGTAGAACAGTGATTTCTTTTTACATGCAGTATGTATAAATCTTTCATTAATTGTGGTGTTTTCGTTTCTTACTTCCTGTGTCACATTTTGTTTCATGAAGTACTTTTTTAATGTCAAGTTCCTTGCAAATTTGCTAATATCTATGTATGTGTTAAAAACATTTATTCTACTGCTAGGGGCAAATGCCATACCTTTGCCCAGTACAGACTTTTGTTCTGATGTTAAGTCAACATCACTCAAATTGAAAATGCCTAATTTATGGGTATCTACAGTGCTGGTTTTTTTGGTGGCTTTAACCCCTCCTCTAGTCCCTCTTTTAGTGGACTTTCTATTTTCCTTTTGCGGGGTGACGATGTTTTGTGCATCGTCTGGGGTTGTGTCCTTTCTCCCCCCGCTCCCCCTCCTGGTTTGTCTTTTTCCTGTCTCCTCTCTAAAAAAGACCTGGATTCTGCAGATGTTGTTGGTTTTTCTACTTCTTCAAACACCTCCTCTATATCCTCATCTTTACGTGTATGGTTCTGTGGGGCTTGTTTTTTATAGTTCCCTTTCCAACTTTGTTTTCTAGGTCTATATTCCCCAGAGCCTCGTCTATCTCTATCATGCCAATATCTACCCCTATTATCTCCCCAATGATGATAATCTTTTTTATAATGATAATTAGATTTTGGGGCATAATATTGGCTATTGCTCACATTTTGATGGCCTGTTTGGTTTTGTGGGGGTTTATTGTCTTTAGATTCAACACTGGGCTCTTTTTTATTTTGTTTCCAAGTTCTATAACAATTGTTTTGATAATCCTCTTTATCCCTCCTTGCTTTTCTCTGTTTACGTAATTTTGTATCTCTTTCATTTTTATCAACCCTCAATTTAACTTTCTTCTCTATTTCCTTGTATTTTGAATCCTGATTGATTAGATCTAGTTTATTTTCTATCAATTTAATTTCTTCCTCAAATTTCACTAAACTTTTATTGCGGTGCGTAATTAAAAATTTCATTAGTTCCATTGATGCCTGGTCTAGAATTTTATTCCATTCATTCATAAATTCAATATTGTCCTGATCTGTGGTTGGATCTTTAAAGATCCTCAGACCTCTTGGGATTCTATTGGTAGCAATATAATGCTCCAATGATCTAACGTCCCAAATGGTCTTAGTCTCCTTAATTAATATTTGTTCTAGTTTAAGGAAAATTGATTCCAGATTTTCTTCTTCACCTGTAGTGCTTTCTAATCTTACATCGTCTGAAAAGATAATATCGATATCTACTGCTCTATGATTCCTCATATAAAATATAGAGTCTGGCTTTACATTAGTGGCCATAATTAGCCTAACCACATTAGGCTAATTATGGCCACTAATGTAAAGCCAGACTCTATATTTTATACGAGGAATCATAGAGCAGTAGATATCGATATTATCTTTTCAGACGATGTAAGATTAGAAAGCACTACAGGTGAAGAAGAAAATCTGGAATCAATTTTCCTTAAACTAGAACAAATATTAATTAAGGAGACTAAGACCATTTGGGACGTTAGATCATTGGAGCATTATATTGCTACCAATAGAATCCCAAGAGGTCTGAGGATCTTTAAAGATCCAACCACAGATCAGGACAATATTGAATTTATGAATGAATGGAATAAAATTCTAGACCAGGCATCAATGGAACTAATGAAATTTTTAATTACGCACCGCAATAAAAGTTTAGTGAAATTTGAGGAAGAAATTAAATTGATAGAAAATAAACTAGATCTAATCAATCAGGATTCAAAATACAAGGAAATAGAGAAGAAAGTTAAATTGAGGGTTGATAAAAATGAAAGAGATACAAAATTACGTAAACAGAGAAAAGCAAGGAGGGATAAAGAGGATTATCAAAACAATTGTTATAGAACTTGGAAACAAAATAAAAAAGAGCCCAGTGTTGAATCTAAAGACAATAAACCCCCACAAAACCAAACAGGCCATCAAAATGTGAGCAATAGCCAATATTATGCCCCAAAATCTAATTATCATTATAAAAAAGATTATCATCATTGGGGAGATAATAGGGGTAGATATTGGCATGATAGAGATAGACGAGGCTCTGGGGAATATAGACCTAGAAAACAAAGTTGGAAAGGGAACTATAAAAAACAAGCCCCACAGAACCATACACGTAAAGATGAGGATATAGAGGAGGTGTTTGAAGAAGTAGAAAAACCAACAACATCTGCAGAATCCAGGTCTTTTTTAGAGAGGAGACAGGAAAAAGACAAACCAGGAGGGGGAGCGGGGGGAGAAAGGACACAACCCCAGACGATGCACAAAACATCGTCACCCCGCAAAAGGAAAATAGAAAGTCCACTAAAAGAGGGACTAGAGGAGGGGTTAAAGCCACCAAAAAAACCAGCACTGTAGATACCCATAAATTAGGCATTTTCAATTTGAGTGATGTTGACTTAACATCAGAACAAAAGTCTGTACTGGGCAAAGGTATGGCATTTGCCCCTAGCAGTAGAATAAATGTTTTTAACACATACATAGATATTAGCAAATTTGCAAGGAACTTGACATTAAAAAAGTACTTCATGAAACAAAATGTGACACAGGAAGTAAGAAACGAAAACACCACAATTAATGAAAGATTTATACATACTGCATGTAAAAAGAAATCACTGTTCTACCCTAGCTACCTAAGGGGAGGACATATTGATACATTCAGTAAATTAGTGCAGGAGGATATGGAGAAACTTGAAGGAAAGAAAAAACATAGTATCCATAAGAACATGACCAAAAAAGAACTTGATGCGGTCCAAGAACTAATGGGAAGAGACGATATTGTAATTAAAACTGCAGATAAGGGGGGAGGGGTGGTGATCCTCAACAGACAAGATTATGATCTGGAGTCATTAAGACTCTTGGGAGATACGGTAACATACAAACTATTGGAAAGCAATCCAACTGAGAAGTTCCAGACAGAATTGCTGGGATTACTTAATAGAGGTCTTAAGGATGGTATATTAAACAAAAGTGAGTGGGAATTTTTATATATAGAATCTCCCAGAATTCCCATATTTTATTACTTGCCAAAGCTCCACAAGGATCCCATCCACCCACCAGGTCGTCCCATAGTGTCGGGAATTAAGGCCCTCACGTCAAATCTATCTGGTTATATTGACCACTTCCTAAAGGAACCTGTAAGTAAGTTGAAATCATATCTAAAAGACACAATTCAGGTTCTCAATATTTTACAGGATATTGAGTGGAAGGACAGTTATGTGTTAGTGACATGTGATGTATGTTCGCTCTATACAGTAATTGACCATCTACAAGGGTGCACTGCTGTTAGAAATAACTTGACGAACAGCAAAATTCTAGATTCATCACAGGTAGATTTTATTATAGACTGCATCAGTTTCATCTTGAGTCATAACTACATCTGGAATGATGACAAGTTCTATCTCCAGGTGAGGGGCACTGCCATGGGTACCAAGTTTGCGCCAAATTATGCAAATATCTTTATGGGTATGTGGGAGGACCAGTATATTTGGTCCAATCACGCGTTTGGCGCAAACTTGGTATCATGGCATCGTTACATAGACGATATCCTCCTGATTTGGGAGGGTAGCACAGATCTTTTGGAGGTGTTTCTAGCTGGATTAAATAATAATCCATATAATCTGAAGTTCACGACGAAGTACAGTAACAAACAGATCGAGTTCCTAGATCTGCTTATCTATATAGAAGATGGACAGATCGAAACGAAAACATATATTAAAAGTGTTGACACCAATAACTTTTTACTGGGTAATAGCGGACATTCCGAAAAATGGATTAATAACATCCCATTGGGTCAGATGCAAAGAATTAGACGTAATTGCTCAAAAAAGCATGTATTTGACGAACAGGCGAAAGATCTAATGGTTAAGTTTGATGAGAGAAACTACAAAAAAGATACAGTAGAGGATGCATATAAGAGAGTTTCTATGATGGATAGAGCAGAACTAATACAATATAAAACTAGAGTCACAAAGAGGGGAGAAGAGGGTAAAACATCAATCCCATTTGTGACGCGATATAGTAATTCTGCTAGTGACATTAGGAGGATTGTTCATAAACATTGGGGCATTCTACATAAAGACCCTATGTTACAGCAGATTCTACCGTCTAAACCGGAGATTATCTTTACTAGGGCAGGCAATTTAAAGCAAAGACTAGCCCCCAGTTGTTTAAAAAAGGACAATGTGAAACCCGTCACTATAACGACAGGGTTTTTTAAATGTCAAATGTGTAAAGGTTGCAAACTTCATCCAAACTCAGTAAAGAGTTACAAATCGATTAGATCAGAAGTCACAAATGACACTTATGACATAAAAGACATGATCGATTGTAACTCAAGCTTTGTAGTTTATCTGTTGCAATGCCCTTGCAACAAACAATATATTGGGAGAACTACAAGAAAATTGAAAATCCGCATAGCGGAACATGTAAGAAACATAGAAAAGGGTTTACAGCAACACAGTGTGTCAAAACACTTTAAAGATTTCCATGGTCAGGACCCTAAAGGTCTAAAATTTGTGGGTATCGAGAAAATTAGACCTAGCTGGAGAGGGGGTAACCCCGTGAATAAAATATCAAGACAGGAAACATACTGGATCTATGCCCTCAAAACACTAACTCCGCTAGGTCTCAATATTGACATAGACCTGGGATCTTTTTTAAGAGATTAAATAATATCTGTGTTAGATAATATCTGTGTTAAATATATGTCTTACATTGTGATCAACATACAAATCTCTAAAAAACCAAATGAATGAACTTATGATAAAATTATCCCTCTCCCAAATATAAGAATAAGATATGCATTCATATGACTATAAAGATGTGGTTAAACAACCTTTGAAAATTTAAGCTTTAACTTGTGTATAAGAATTGTTATGTATTAGTAAGATATATCTACATATGCTACTGCCCTGAATATAGTATCTCCATTAAATATGCCATGTAATAAATCATTGCCTAGCATTAGTTGGCAAATATGCAACCATTTGTGGATTTTGATATAATATATAAGTCATCATCATGTCAATTTATATCCAAAAAATACGTCGTTAAGTTTTGGTCTCAATAAAATACATTGGGCTCAAACGAAGTAACCCAAAGGTATAAAATTAATGAATGAATGTAAATACATATTATCCTATTTGAAATGCCCATATATCACACAGTGGTTACAATTAACGTAAAGAGTTTTACATTTACACCACCCCCCTATGAGTAACATATTGAAAATAAGTGGAATAATATATCCAAATTAAAAATACTTATACAAAATTGTTCAGCAAAATGTATAAGTATATAATATGGTATACAAATATATAGCCTCTCTAAAGAAGGTATTTCCAAAAAATACTTAACTATAGTGAGTCCTGTTTAAATTGAAAGACACAAATGGTTAATCAATTGTATTTAATTGCTCTTTATAAAGTTCGAATCAGAGGTTTATGTGTAATTAGAATGATAACAAATATATATAGACTCTTGTAATACTTGCTTTATTCACATGTTGGTAACACACTCAAATGTACTTAAATTGCTAACATTAGGAAATAAGCTAAACCCGTATAGAACACTTTCATATGTAGAACGGAATGGAGAATTCCAATCTGAGAGGTGCTTTTTGTAATTACTAATTAACTAGATAGCCAATCACGTAATGGAGGAGGGTATATCTACACAGGAATAGGGACACACAGTGAGATCAGCCCCTGACGAAGCCGAAAGGAGAAACGCGTAGGGCGTGATTTTTGGAGCATTGTGAGTGAACACAGGACATTGGGGACACTAGCCAGCAATATCCAGCTGTCTGGCAGTGATTTGTATCGTTGTGCCTGCTCGGTACATATTTTCGCATCAGTTGGTGAGGGACGAAGACTAACACAGTGACCGGGAGATTTGGAGACGTAATCTCGCGAGGAGACGTGACGTCACCACGCCGCCGCGTGCATGCGAACAGCCACGGAGGACGGGAGCAGTGAGTGAAGCGGGGTGGTCCGCAGACCAACAAAACGGACAACAACGAAGGGGGAAAAACGCCACACCATACCCCTGAAGTAGCGTGAGTACTACTAGCACATTAGGTGCAGTCACAGAGACACACGGCCCTTAACTACGGGTTTGCAACATTTATAAGAGTACCCCGCCCTCAGAGGCTCTGGACATTACAGAGAGTGCATAAATAAATGACTCCATACCCTTGGAAGTTTGGCAATAACATCGCATGTGGTTATAAGGACATTGTGCAAGGAGTTAACTGGAACTGTGTATAAGTCCACGGATACCTACCCTTGATGAGTGTGAGAAGCTCTAAATTCTCAAACGCTTTTACCCAAACTCACAAAGTGTGAGTATTTTACTTTAATGTCTTTTTATTAATTTTACAATAAACTGTGTTACACTATGTATGTGTCCCACTTCTCTTCTTATATGTGACACTGCACACGAGGATACGGTTCCTGTAGATGACTTGTTGCTGGCTGTCCTGGATCATCATTCATCGTTCCTGATCCCAGAGTGGATACAAGGCCTGATTTTATTCTACCTGTTGTAAGTGCATATCTTACCATCCAATAGACCATTTGTTTGAACGTATTACCCTATGTTTGTCTCTTTCTTGTTTTTACTTGCGCCTAGGTCATTCTTGTTTAGTATTGATAAATGTTTCCATTGGAAATAATGTATTGTGACAAACGGCTTACTCCGGGGCTCCGCCGTCTGTCCGGGACTGTTAGAACACGGTCTTTTAGGGTAGGTTAAATGACGAGGCGTAACGTGCTGTTCCTTTAAACAGGCTATTGCCTGGTTTATTCAGTCCCAGGCACTGAGACTGCCACAGAATTCAAAATAACACATAAGCAAACAAAAACCCTGCTCGTCTGAGCACTAACTTAACTAAGGGTTTCCCTGACGCAGGGTTGGACTGGCTTATTCAGTTCCAACAACAAAAATAAGGAACTTTGCAGTTTTAGACAAAAGGAACAGAATGATATAACCTGTTTGGTGAGAGGCGTTTCCCCTCTCTGCTTCTAGCAGCCTTCCTGCCTCCAGGCTCTTGGGGAGAGGGAAGAGGAACCAGGACATCAGTCTTAAATACCCGATTTCTAACTAGCAGGACAGGTGACAGAAATCAGGCAGCAGACAAACTCTGGTCTGGATCCCTCATCCCTCAGTTCCAGCACTTGCCAAACTGTGGGATGGAGTGCATGTATTATGAGGCTGCACTTTCCAGCCTAAACAGGATAGAAATTGTTTAGTATCCTGTGAGCCCTATATATGGAATTTATTACCATCCCCTGGTTTCTGTCACATATCCTCCCCCCCAGCTCAGACCCCGAGGGATGAGCGACCATGGATATTAGGGAGTGCATCCTTGACAACCCGTCAGCATTGCCATGTTTGTGCCCTGACCTGTGTTCCACAGAAAATTTAAAGGGTTTTAGACTTAGGAACCACCTGGTCACTCTAGCATTCTCCTCTCTGTTTTGACACATCCAGGTGAGGGGTGCATGATCTGTGACCAACCAGAATTTTCTCCCCAACAGATAGTATTTGAGCGTCTCTACAGCCCACTTTATTGCGAGACACTCTTTCTCGACTATGGAGTAATTTTTCTCCTGGGGATTTAGTTTCCTACTTAAATAAAGGATGGGGTGCTCCTCACCTTGAGACTCCTGGGAGAGTACCGCCCCTAGCCCTACCTCAGACGCGTCGGTTTGGACTAAGAACTCTTTAGAGAAGTCAGGTGTGACCAACACTGGCTGGGCACAGAGAGCTTCTTTCAGGCTTCTAAAGGCCTGTTCGGTTTCGGGGGACCACTTTACCATTAGCGGCCCTCTTGCTTTTGTGAGGTCGGTTAGTGGGGTTGCCGTAGTTGCAAAATTGGGAATAAACCTTCTATAGTAACCAATTAATCCCAAAAATGTCCTTACTTGTTTTTTTGTAACTGGCCTTGGCCAATTTTGTATCGCCTCTACTTTAAGTGTTTGGGGTTTGAGTAAACCTCTGCCAATAGAATACCCCAGATACTTGGCCTCCTCCAGACCAATAGTGCATTTAGCGGGGTTAGCAGATAGTCCAGCAGACCGAACTGCGTCAAGCACAGCTTGGACCTTTGGAAGGTGGGATTGCCAATCTTCACTATGGATTACCACATCATCCAGGTAGGCGGCAGCATACCGAGCATGTGGTTTTAAAATTTTATCCATCATTCTTTGGAATGTGGCGGGAGCTCCATGTAAGCCAAAAGGCAGCACCCTATACTGAAAGAGGCCGTCTGGGGTTGAGAAGCCTGTCATTTCTTTTGCCCTTTCTGTGAGGGGAACCTGCCAGTACCCTTTTTTTTAGGTCTAGGGTCGTGAGATATTGGGTTTTGCCCAGTCTCTCTACCAGTTCATCAACCCTGGGCATAGGATAAGTATCAAATTTTGACACAGCGTTTAGTTTACGGTAGTCATTGCAAAACCTTGTTGTACCGTCTGGTTTTGGGACTAAAACTATAGGGCTGTTCCACCCGCTTTGGGATTCCTCAATTACGCCTAGTTTTAGCATTTTTTTAACCTCTAAACTTATAGCCTCTCTTTTGGCCTCTGGGATTCGGTACGGTTTAAGGTGAACTCGAACCCCCGGTTCAGAGACTAGGTCATGTTCAATTACGCTAGTTCTACCTGGCTGTGTAGAGAAGGCTTCTTTGTTTCTTCTCACTAAATTCTGGACCTCTCGTTTCTGATGAACGGACAGGGTTTCAGCTATGCTAACCTCTGGGTCAGTTTCTCGATTCTCTGACGGACCTGGGGGTACTAGGGTTAACAAGATCTCTCTATCTTTCCAGGGCTTAAGTAGGTTTATATGGTAAATTTGCTCAGGTTTCCTCCTACCTGGCTGTCTCACCTTGTAATTTACTTCTCCCACTCTTTCCAAGACCTCATATGGCCCATGCCACTTAGCAAGGAATTTACTCTCTACGGTGGGAACCAGAACTAGTACCCTATCGCCTGGAAAAAAAATCTGACCCTAGCACCCTTATTATACGTATTCCTCTGGGCCTCTTGAGCTTTTTCCATGTGTTCCCTCACTATAGGTAGGACTGCAGCTATGCGGTCCTGCATCTGGGCAACATGCTCTATTACACTTCTGTATGGGGTAACCTCGTGTTCCCAAGTCTCTTTGGCTATATCCAGTAAGCCCCTTGGGTGTCGGCCATACAATAGTTCAAACGGGGAGAAGCCTGTGGATGATTGGGGAACCTCCCTAATGGCAAATAACAGGTATGGTAACAAACAATCCCAGTTTTTCCCATCCTTATTGACCACCCGGCGTAACATGCTCTTTAAGGTTTTATTGAACCGTCCACTAAACCATCTGTTTGTGGATGATAGACTGAGGTTCTGAGATGCTTGATTTTTAGGAGTTTGCATAACTCTTTTGTTACTTGGGACATCAATGGTGTTCCCTGGTCAGTTAAGATTTCTTTAGGAATTCCGACCCTGGTAAACAGAACTATTAACTCTTTTGCTATGTTTTTAGCAGAGGTGCTACGTAGGGGAACTGCCTCCAGATATCGGGTGGCATAATCTAATATTACCAATATATGCTGATGTCCCCTAGCAGACTTTATTAGGGGTCCTACTAGATCCATAGCAATCCGGTCAAATGGTACATCTATTATGGGAAGGGGTACCAATGGGCTACGATATGCTTTGAACGGGGCGGTGATCTGACATTCTGGGCATGAGGAGCAATAATTTGTAATTTCTGCCAGAACCCCAGGCCAATAGAAGCTTCGGAGAACCTTTTCTTTTGTCTTTTCCACCTCTAGGTGTCCCCCCAATGGGTGACTATGTGTGAGGTGTAATACTACATTACGGAATGTCCGTGGTACCAACAATTGTTTAGTTATAATTGATTTCCTTTTATCAACCCGATATACTAGGTCATTCTCTACCTCGAAGTAGGGGTAGGCAAGTGACCTATCTGGTTGGCTCGGAGTACTATTCTGGTCCCGTATATGCCCCCTTGCTTCCGCTAATGTGGGGTCTTCCCACTGGGCCTTCTTAAAACCCGCAGGACTGACCTCTAGGTCAGCGAAAGTCTTATCTTGTTCTGGGGTGGTAAGCGCCTGTTCAACATCTTGATTTGGGGTATTCCCTACAAAGGTGGCCATGGGAAAGGGGATTTTACAGAACTCTTCCTCTTTCCCCTTTTTATTTGGGCCCTCGTCAACCTCCATTTCTGAAAAAGGGAAAGGATTTGTTTCTTCTATTTCTTCTTTATGGTCCGCTATTGAACTCTGTTCGCTGTTCTGGGAGGAGGACCACATTTTTAGAAAATGGGGAAAGTCGGTCCCTATTAACACATCATGTGCCAGTTTGGGTACTATACCCACTTTGAAATCTAAAGAACCAAACTCTGTTTCAATAAGAACATCAACAGTGGAATATTTGTGATTATCCCCATGTATACAGCAAATTGCCACTCTTTGTGAACTTTTTACCTGTTTTTTCCCAATAGGCAACAGGTATTCGGACACTAGTGTAACCATACTCCCAAGTAGTGCCCAAACCCTCTTACCATTTACCTTTACAAATGCCCAGAGATGGTTATTCAAGGGGTCCATACATTGAGACCACAACGAATAAGGTTCAACGCTGTTGCATTGCATTGGTTCAGCATTTAGTGGGCAGACTTTCGCGGTGTGGCCCCTCTCATAACAATTTACACATTTAGGTACATAGTCTGTGTCCCACTTAGAGCCCTTTTTCGGCTCTCCATGTTGGCTGTTGCCCTTAGTATGCGAGCCACTGTTGCTGGTGCTGTGTGAAGGCGGTCATCGCTCTTCAGCCCCCCTTAACCCTGGTACCCTTTTACCGTCTCTGGAAGAGTCCTGGAACCTTGGGTAGTGGGGATGCTCCATGACTGTGGGTTGCAGGTGCTCTTCGGCTGCATTGTACCTTTCTACGAGGGCCACCAGCTCATCTGCATTGTGGATGTCACTCTGACTGACCCAACGGCGTAGGGCAGAGGGAAGTTTCCTCAAGAACTGGTCCATGACCAACCGTTCCACGATGTGGCTTGCTGAGTTGATCTCGGGTTGTAGCCACTTCCGAGCGAGGTGGATGAGGTCATACATCTGGGATCGAGTGGCTTTATCCAACGTGAAGGACCATGCATGGAACCTTTGGGCGCGAACGGCCGTGGTTATGCCGAGGCGGGCGAGGATCTCGAACTTCAATTTTGCATAGACGTTAGCTTCGGCTAGCTCTAGATCAAAGTAAGCCTTCTGGGGTTCGCCGCTTAAGAAGGGTGCGATTAGACTGGCCCACTCAGCTTCTGGCCAACCCTCTCTCTGTGCCGTGCGTTCAAAAGTGAGAAGATAGGTTTCAAAATCATCCGAGGGCCCCATCTTCTGAAGGTAGTGGCTTGCCCTGGTCATTTTCAGGACTGGGGCTGCCTGTGCCAGTGTAGTCTTAAAGATAGCCCCTCTCAGGATCTCGAGTTCCTGCTGCAAGCCCTGGGCGAACCGTTGTTGCTCCTCTCTCAGCAAGCGGTTTGTCTCTTGCTGGTTTGCATTCGCGATTTGCAGGGCTGCATTCGTCTGTTGCTGGTTTGCATTAGTCTCTTGCTGGGCTATTAACAGCTGTTGCTGGGTTGCATTCGCCTTTTGCAGGGCTGCATTCGTCTGTTGCTGGTTTTCATTCGCGTCTTTCTGGGCAGCGACATTGCATACCAGCGCACCCACCACGTCTTCCATCTTGTTTGGAGAGGAAAAAAAAACTTTTTTTTTTTTTATTATGTTCTTTAACCCGCAGACCTTTTAGTGTTCTGCCCGCATTCTCCACCATATGTGACAAACGGCTTACTCCGGGGCTCTGCCGTCTGTCTGACTGTTAGAACACGGTCTTTTAGGGTAGGTTAAATGATGAGGCGTAACGTGTTGTTCGTTTAAACAGGCTATTGCCTGGTTTATTCAGTCCCAGGCACTGAGACTGCCACAGAATTTAAAATAACACATAAGCAAACAAACACCCTGCTCATCTGAGCACTAACTTAACTAAGGGTTTCCCTGACTCAGGGTTGGACTGGCTTATCCAGTTCCAACAACAAAAATAAGGAACTTTACAGTTTTAGACAAAAGGAACAGAATGATTTAACCTCTTTGGTGAGAGGCGTTTCCCCTCTCTGCTTCCAGCAGCCTTCCTGCCTCCAGGCTCTTGGGGAGAGGGAAGAGGAACCAGGACATCAGTCTTAAATACCCGATTTCTAACTAGCAGGACAGGTGACAGAAATGAGGCAGCAGACAAACTCTGGTCTGGATCCCTCATCCCTCAGTTCCAGCACTTGCCAAACTGTGGGATGGAGTGCATGTATTATGAGGCTGCACTTTCCAGCCTAAACAGGATAGAAACTGTTCAGTATCCTGGGAGCCCTATATATGGAATTTATTACCATCCCCTGGTTTCTGTCACAGTATCAACACACACGCTATCAGGGAGTCTGCAAAAACATGCGTGTTTGGGAGTACCACTCTCCTTTTGTTGGCATATCACGCTAACAGTGCATTAAATAAGCACTTGGAGCAGGTTTCTCATTTTCTAAAGGTTTTGTAATCTCCAGTGAAATATTTGACAGACATAAGGAACAAGCTGGCTCTGAATTCCACAGACTTGCTCTGAGCTCTGAGTGTAAACATCAGGCTGGCAGCTCTCGCAGGAAACTCATGGCCTGTGGCAGTGTAAGAGAAAATAAGCTCTATTTGCATTTTCCACTGCTGGGTCAGATGTGGCTATTTTATCCATTACACCAGAGGAGTATCGACATGCCACACACTGCGATTCACAGCCAGCTATGGGGTACATTTGATATACTCTGAAGCGGCAGTTTAGGATTTGTTTGGATGGCAATCCGCATTGACGGCAATGAAGATTTTCAGCACAAAATGGCCGCTTCGTGGCTATAGGATGCACTTGTCACCATTAAACTGCAGTAACATACAATGTAAACATTGCAAATATAGCAAATGGTCACTGGTAAGTATATATATAATAAGTTTATTTTCGCTTGCTAAGGCTTTGTTCCCGGGGGCTGCGGGTGCCAAGGCGTGTGCGCCGCACACAAAGTACAGCCCTCTATGGGGCTGGCCCCAGTCGGCGTGTGTGTGCAAGCACACAAAGCACGATGCGCGACCGCCTTTGCCAGAAGACAAGATTTTTGGCACGGCGGCCAAGCATTGGTCACGTCATGGCAGCGGTTCAGCCAATGAGGGCGAACCAGCCACGTGACGTCATGGCCGTGCCCTGCCATGCTGATGCAGGGAACAAGCGCCCCCAGGCGCTCTGTCACGCACGCAATGTGCACATCGGGGCCGTAGCCTTACTTTTCACAACAGCTATCTCCAAGGAGCTGCATTAGCTGCATAAATACATACACATTACTGCCATTATCTGTAAGAAAAACCCCATAATATAATGTTCTTACCTCTTACTCAAGGCTGTAAAGCTATAACCGCCTGCTGGACATACCTAAAAGAGAGGATTGCATTATAGAAGGTGCCGTAATAGACCAAGGAAAGTGTTGCACAGTCAGGGGAGGTAATATTAATAGCAAAAGGATAAATCAGAAGGAAGAGAAAGGCACGAGCACATAAACTGACAAATCGCAGAACATCCAAAACAATAGCACAAATTGGCAACAACCTTAAGCACAATGCAAGAAGTCTGGCAGATAAAATGGGGTAGCTTAAAATATTAGCCAGAAAAGTTATGCATTTGGAAAGCAAGAAGAATCATGCTAAATACAAACTAAATTGATCAAAATGAGGTCAATCCATGATGGAGGAGGATTTAGAAGTGCTTGTAGACAGCAAGTTAAGCAACAGTGCTCAATGTCAGGCAGTAGCTACAAAGGCTTAAAGGATATTACCATGCATGAAATGGGGTATGGGTGGAAATTAAGACATGATTTTGCCACTGTATAAATCTTTAGTTAAGACCACGCCGTAAATATGGACAGCAATTTTGGGCACCACTCCATAAAAAAAAGATATAGAACCAGAAAAAGATCAGAGAAGAGCCACTAAATTAATAAAGGGGACGGTCTGACTTATGAGGAGGGGCTAATTAGATGTGTTTACTTTAAAAAAGCGGCATTTAAGAGGATACTGTATGATAACTATTTACAAATATATTTAGGGTCAATACAAGGAATTTTTCAGGGAACAGTGTCATCCCATGACTTTGGAGGAAAGGAGATTACTCCAGCAGCACAAGAAATAGTTATTTATAGTAGGGGCAGTTAAAATATGGGATTCATTACCCATGTAGACTGTAATGGCAGATACAATAGATAGCTTTAAGAAAAGGCTAGACATATCTAAAAAAAAAAAAGGAAAGGTATACGGGGATATACCAATGATGTTAAACATTGGAAGTATGTTGACCCAGGGAGAAGTCTGATTATTTGAGTCAGGAAGGAATTGATTTTTTTTCTCCTAAAGAGACATAATTGGTTAATGTTTCACTGTGGATTTTTGTTTGCCTTCCTTCGTATCAATATAAAGTACAAATGTAGGATGAGTATCTCATTGAACTACATTTATTTTGATGAAGATGTCTTTTTTTCAATCTCATTTACTATGTGATTCTTGGCAGAGGTTCGTCTCCAACCTTCTGCTGCACCAAAATGTTAGTTCAATGTCTGTGCTCATGTTAGAAATGTTATTTCCACTTCACTCCACCACCAAAGGAGCCAGTCAGCAGTGCACCACAGTTTTAGAAATGGCTGTTTGCACTGGCAGTGAAAGGATTAATCTCCCCTGGACGGAACCAAATTATACCACATATTAGTATAGCCTACCCCCACCCTCCTTCTGTGGACTGCTAATTAATGTGAGGGGTTAACAGCCTTAATGGGTTAACTGGGTGGGATCGCTCTGTATCATGTAATGTAGGATGACTATGCAGAAGGGATGGCCACTCCCTCGTATGTATTGTGACCAGTGATGTCACCATAGGATATAGAAGGGTATATATTGCTCCACCCAATGTTCTAGAAGCAGGTTCCTCTGAGTTCTAGCAGAGGGCTTCACTGTGAGTCCTGTAAATATGTTTAAGTGTATAGATATTTATTTTAAGAGTGTCCTGTCCCTGTTTATTATTTTCAGTTAAGGAATGTTCCCTATATAGTTAGCGCCTATAGTAATGGCCCAAGATTGTTCTCATGCAGGAAGAGGAGTGTGCATGTGCTTAGCTGGAGTTCTCAGAGTAGTAACTCAGGAGCATAATTGGATCAGCCCCACCAGAAGGTCCGTAGTAAACTCCCGATCCAATATTCATGAATGAGGTATGCAGTACACAGTAATGGGATACTGATCCCAGAAAGCAGAGTGTATTCCCAATGGGGACCCACTGTAGTTGAGAATAGCCATGTATATAGTTCAACTCGATATAAACTCCTTTAGAGCCAGACAAGAAAGGCTACATTATGAAGGGTGGGATAGCATGTTGGTCATACATACGTCGTATGGAGGCTCGAAGGGACCCCTCTTCTTCTATTGGCTCCCCGGTTCTATAGAGAGAAGACAGAAAGAAAAAAGGAGGTAATCATTTATCAAAGTCTCCCAGCAGCAAAATTCAGGCAAAATAATTGCACCAAATTTATCAAGCAAAAACATCCCCGCTTTAATGAAGGGGATTTTCTCCCTTAGTAAAGTAAATCTGTTACAATAGTTCTGTACAAGTTCTGCCCCAGTTCTACAGCCAGGCCGGTATATACAGTACTAAAGAATGCCGACTGCCAAAATGGGGGAAACCCAGTACCAAAAATATCACCACGTATAGCAATATTTGTCAGTCCCTTTAAAGGTTTTCCCTTTAATAAATGATGCAATTCTTTTGCACTGGTTTTGCTTCAGTTCTGCAGTATGGAGACTTTAGTAAATCAGCCCTTATGGGCTTGTTTATTCAGTCTCGATAACTCCCATTGACTTGAATGGGACTTTTTCGCCCTATCGCTGTCAACTGGACGTTTCTGAGCTTATTAAAAAAAGCCCTCAAGACTCAGATTCCACGGAGTTTACTGGAGGAGACATAGGTGACTTGTAGTGAAAGATAAAGCAACCAGAAGAGATGGAAAGTAAAGTGAGAGGAAGGGAAAGAGTTTCACCTTTGATGCTGATTGAATTTACAGCGACATTTTCTACCTGAAAATGCAAAATAAAGATTAAAGGATGAATGTCCGGCAGAGACAAGAACAAACTGGATGGGCCATGGTCCTTTGGCCAATGGGCCATGGGTGCCTTATATTATAAAAAGCATAGACTGAAAGGGCTGTGCTAGACATATAAAACCTATGAACTTTAGGCCTCATCCCCAGTGACCGCGACCGCCCGCGCGATGGCGTGCGCGGCACGAACAAAGAAGACGGCCTTCTATGGGGCTGGCCCCAGTCAGCGCGTGCAGGGGCTTGCTCAATGCGCGATCACTTTCCCAATTTGTCTGTTGGCGTGGCGGCCGAGCGCTGGCTACGTCACGGCGGTGGTTCAGCCATTGAGGGCGAACCAGCCACGTGACGTCATGGCGGCGCCTCCTCCACCTCGCCTCCCCGTCGCAAGTGATCTGAAGTCCTCAGATCGCTCGGGGCAAGGCCACGAGCGCCACCAGGCGCTCCACTGTTACGCACGTGCTCACTGAGGCCATAGCCTTAGAAGGAAGTACAGGACATACCTTCACCTTCAAATGACGTGTTGGAACACAGGCACTTTTATTCAGAGAGAAGGCAGGAACAATGCTACATTATCAGGGGGTTTCACAGATAGTGCAGGCCATTATCATGTTGCAAAGCCTCTCAGAGTGAGGACTCGTAATCAAATGAAGTGGACTATGTTCTTGTCCAGCACAGAAAAGACAGCTTCACAGCACACTGAATAGGTACCACAGTATGTTTATGTATGTTGTTATGTAGAGATGGGTACATTTTATGCCAAAATTCAATTTCAAAATGGCGGCTTTTCACTTTTTTTTTGAATAATCACAAATTCATTCAAATAAAAAGAATTAAAAATGCTACTAGGTTTTGATTTTTTTAAATTAGTGGAAGTGAAAATTAAAAATTTGTAGGATATCCACAAATTGGCCCCATAACAAAACCATATTCATGATATTTTTTTTTTTTTTGCATTTTTTTTCCAGAAATTGAAAAGGGGGGGAAAAATCAACATGAGAACCAAATTTGGACAAAATGTGTCCATCTCCAATGTTGTGATGTTGAGAGTGGGTGGCTTATGGAAGCTGAAGATGCCTCAATGGGTCTCTTTCACGGTCTCTATTGACACGGTCTCTCTCTTTTGAGGACTATCTCCATGACAGGGGTATCTTGGAGATACGTTGCATTATATCACTCACTTAGGATGATAAGTATCCCCAGGATGAAGAGAACACCAGCAAAAACGAGACCCCCGATCCGGAGAGATGTGTAATCTGGGAATGCAGAGGAAACACTGTTACTGAGAAGATAAAAGGGCCATATTTAGTAAGTGACACTAAGCCACTTTATATCCCCGTCAAGTTAATGGGCTATAATTTATTTATTTATCAAATGTTTTACCAGGAAATAATACATTGAGAGTTACTTTCTCATTTTCAAGTATGTTGTGGGTACAGTGTTATGATGACAATACATGGTTACGTTAAATGAACACAGGTTATACATTCAATTTACACACATTTCATGGACAGTTAGAGATGTATGATTATGGGTGTATGTAACAGTTAAAGACCGGATTAAAATGTGAGACAGCTGAATTCTTGAAATTACTTCAATTGGAGGTGGCTTTGAGAGTCTCTGGTAGGTTGTTCCAGTTGCGAGATGCACGGTAAGAGAAGGAGGAGCGGCCGGATACTTTGTTGAACCTTGGAACCGTGAACAGTCTTTTGGAGTCAGATCTCAGATGATAAGTGCTGCATGTGGTAGGGGTGAGGAGCTTGTTCAGATAGGCGGGTAGCGTGCCCAGAAAGTATTTGAAGGCAAAACAGGAAAAATGTACTTTGCATCTGGACTCAAGGGATAGCCATTATAGTTCTTGGAGCATTTTGAAGTGGTGTGTGTTATAGTTATATTGTAGCACAAAGCGGCATATTGCATTGTAGAGGGGGTCTAGATGGCAAAGGTCTATAATTGGCATTAGCATCTTCTGCGTGATACGCTTTCTGACCAGCCGGCTTAGGGAGGATTTGTTCCTATAAAGTGCACCTAGTTTGGCATAGTAGAAAGGGGGAGGTAATAGACAGCAC
>NC_134488.1:122812607-122955678 GCF_040206685.1 Ascaphus truei
CGTGGGGCTTTTAGTGCAGATGTAATAGTTTTGGCAATGGTCTTTGGTTTGTATCCCTTCTGTCTGAACGATTCGGTCAGGGTTGTGAGATGCCTGTTTCTGGCTTCAGTGTCAGAGCATATGCAGTGGTATCGTATAGCCTTGCCGTGTATGATACCTCGTTTGGTCAGAGTGGGATGGAAGCTGGAGTTGTGGAGGTAACTGCATCCGTCTGTTGGTTTCTTGAATACAGATGTAAGTAGTTTGCCATTTTTCAGTGTTACTGTTGTATCTAGAAAGTTTACTAGGTTTGACGAAGAATCAATTTTGAGTTTAATTGATGGATTGAATGAGATCAGGGACTCGTGGAATTTTTAGGTTTCCTTCACCTCTATCCATATTATAAACAGGTCATCAATGTATCTGTAGTATTTGTAGGGTTTGTGGTGGCATGTAGTTAGGAATCTTTGTTCAAGATTTGCCATGAAAAGATTGGCATATTGCGGTGCCATCTTGGTACCCATTGCAGTCCCCATTAGTTGTAAGTACATTTCCTTGTTGAAGCTGAAGTAGTTGTGTGTGAGGAGATATTCTATCAGTTTGGTAATTACATCAGCGCTGTATTTCTGATCAAGGGGAGATGTTGTAAGGAATTGCAGGCTTGCCTCAATACCATCCTTGTGGGGGATGTTGCTGTAAAGGGATTCTACATCCATGGTAACTAGCAGTGTGTTGGATGGTAGTTGGTTGATGTTGTTAAGATTATTGAGAAAATCTGTAGTATCTTGTATAAAGCTGTTGGTGCTTCCGACTAAAGATTTGAGGATATTCTCCATTAAGCCTGATATTTTTTCAGTGAGTGTATCCATACCAGTTATAATAGATCTGCCGGGGTTTCCTGGTTTGTGGATTTTGGGAAGCATGTAGAAGATCCCAACACCTGGGTTGTCAGGTATTAGTTGCTTCAATTGTGGTTGCAGGTGATTAGGGAATGTTTGAATGAGATTCATGATATAGATATAGATATATTATATTATATATTAATTTATTTTTATTTTAAAAATTACCAAGAAGAAATACATTGAGAGTTACTTCTCATTTTCAAGTATGTCCTGGGCATAGAGTTAAGATGACAAATAATACATGGTTATAAGACACAGTTACATTCGTGAACAGGGTATACATTATATACAAAACATTGCATGCACAGTTAGAAATAATATATATAAAAAATGCATATGTAACAGTTACATACCAGATTAAAATGTGAGACAGCTTTAGTTTCAAAAGAACTTAGACTGGTGGTGGCTGTGAGAGTCTCCGGTAGGTTGTTCCAGTTTTGAGTTGCACAGTAAGAAAAGGAGGAGCAGCCGGATACTTTGCTGAACCTTGGGACCATGAACACACTTTTGGTGTCAGATTTCAGATGATAAGTGCTGCATGTGGTAGGGGTGGGAGCTTGTTCAGATAGACGGGTAGCTTGACCAGAAATGATATTTGAAGGCAAGACAGGAAAGATGAACTTTGCACCTAGACTCAAGTGATGACCAATTTAGTTCTTTGAGCATATCGCAGTGATGTGTGTTGTAGTTGCATTGGAGAACAAACTGAACATTGAATTGTAGAGGGTATCAAGTTTGCTAAGGTGGGTTTGGGGTGTTGAGCCGTATACTATGTCCCCATAGTCGATAATTGGCATTAGCATCTGCTGTGCGATACGCTTTCTGACCAGCAGACTTAGGGAGAATTTGTTCCTGTAAAGTACACCTAGTTTGGCATAGGTTTTGGATGTCAGAGTATCAATGTGCATCCTAAATGTTAAATGGGAGTCAAACCATATGCCCAAGTATTTAAAACTAGTAACAGGAGTTAGGGTGGTGTTAGTGTTGGTTCTGATCTGGAACTCATTCATCGGAAGCTTTAAAAATGTAGCCTTGGTCCCAAATACCATTCTTACAGTCTTGTCAGTTTTTAAAAACAGTTTGTTTTGGGAAATCCAATTTTCAAGTCTCAAAAAGTCAGATTGAAGTATGTGTTCAAGGTTGGAGAGGCTAGGGCTGTGTGCATATAAGATTGTGTCACCTGCATACATATGTATTGAAGTTCCCTTACAATCTGTAGGAAGATCATTGATGAACACTGAGAAGAGTAGGGGCCCCAGAACAGAGCTTTGCGGGACACAACAGGTGATATCCAAGGGGTTGGAGTTAGAGCCGGAGATAGAAACATGTTGGGACCTACATGATAGGTAGGACTGAAACCAGTTTAAAGCATGCTTCCCTATTCCAGAGCACAGGCGTTTGTTAAACAGGGTAGTTACGGTGGAGTGTTTGGAGTGAAAGCCAGATTGGAATTGGCTAGGGAAATTTATCTTTGTATAGTAATTGCTTAATTGGGAGTGAACACATTTTCACCATGACTTTGTATAGTATTGGGAGAAGAGAGATTGGCCTGTAGTTTGAGACAGTGTTTTTGTCCCCACTTTTGAAGAATGGGACAACTCTGGCAGTTTTCCAGGTCTTAGGGATATGGCCTGCAGAATATAGAATATATATATATATATATATATATATATATATATATTGGAAATATTACTGTATGTTCATTTGCATGTCTTAGACAGGTCTGCAACCCTGTCTTTCACCATTATCGCCCAGCACACAGCACTTCCACTGCAGCAAGGGATTCTGGGAAATGACATGCAAATGAGCACACAGTGCCACCTTTTGTCTCAAGCTCATATTACACGAGCAACCCTTAAGCCAATGCATGCTGTTTTAAACACAGCTTTTAAGCATAGGCTGGGGTAATTTCCCAGAATCCCTTGCTGCAGTGGAAGTGCTGGGCGATAATGGTGAAAGACAGGGTTGCAGACCTGTCTTAGACAGGCAAATGAACATACAGTAATATTTCCATTTGCTATATGCTTTACTGTGGAGGGTTTTTGTCACTTTTTTTACCCACCATAACCTTAATAAGTGTGGTATCTATCTATCGATCGAGACATGTGCACTGTATATAATTGCATATTTAATAATATATATAAATATAAATTCATAGATACAGTATCTCAGCGGTGCGCAAACTGGGGGGCGCACGGTTTACAGAGGCTCCGCGCGCTTCCTGAAGGCACTTAAAGTGCCGGGGGAGCTGCAGGGCCTCTGTAAACCTTTACTTACCTTGGCTCCGGCGGCTTCTTGCACGCATCACCATGGCAACGCGGCGTCAAACGACGCCGCAAGGTCATGTGATGTCATGTTGCTATGGCAACATGACGTCATGACGCCGGAGTGAGGGGGGGCGTGGAGCGAGTGGGACCGCCGGCAGGAGGGCGCAGGGGGAAAAGTTTGCGCCCCCCTGCAGTATCTTATAGCAAAACCCATTGGCAGAGAGGGTTTCAAAATGAACATAGAACAAGACACAAAAACTCAGAACAAATTCTCTTTTCAGCAGTCTCCTGAAATTTGTCACCCTAAATGTATTCCTGCACCCAATATACTGATCAGTGGCCAGTCCTAGAAGCACACACACACACGTTATGGTGGGTAAAAAAGGGACAAAAACCCTCCACAGTAAAGCATATAGCAAATGGAAATATTACTGTATGCTCATTTGCATGTCTTAGACAGCTCTGCAACCCCGCCTTTCACCATTATCACCCAGCACACAGCACTTCCACTGCAGCAAAGGATTCTTGGAAATGACATGCAAATGAGCACACAGTGCCACATTTTGCTTCAAACCCATTTAACATGGTCCCCTATAGGCTTAAGCTTGCTGCATTTCACAGCTTTGAGTTAAGTAAGGTGCGTAGCCAGTAAACCCACCCACAGACAGACATTTTGACCTTAATGGGTCTCATCAGTGTGGGGTTGGTTATACTGGCTTTGCAGAATGAAGCAGGGATAGGTTTCACCATACTTAGTTAATTTATGGTGGGTAAAAAAAGTGACAAAAACCCTCCACAGTAAAGCATATAGCAAATGGAAATATTACTGTATGCTCATTTGCATGTCTTAGACAGGTCTGCAACCCCACCTTTCACCATTATCACCCAGCACACACACGGTAGGTATAGATAGATGGATACTGGCAGAGGTTCAGGGCTTTATATTTATCCCAACTTGTTCTCAGCAAAGAATCTGAGTGCTTCCCATCTCCTGCAAACAGGATCTGTGTCTCTTCCTTCCCTGACCGCCACATAACCCTGCTCACACTCACCCTGTCCCCGGACGCAGTCACTCTCTTCTCTCTTCCCCCTCCCACCCCCCCCCCCCCTCCGCGAGGCTTACAGAGCAGTGGTACAGTATGTACCTGTATTAAACAAGGATTTGCATGTATTAGCATTTGATGCTGTGTGAAAAGTGGGCAGTAGTTGACAAAGATTTAACCCTTTTGCTGTCCGAGGGGTCAGCAACACAAAGGGTTAAGCAGCGTGTATGCTGTAAAATGAGACGGGGGAGTCACTAAAGAAATACATTTTCTTTACAAAGAAAGTGGAATTGCAAGTAAAAATAATAATACATTATAATAAAGTAGGGGAGCTCTGGGTGTGAAAATAAAAATTGTATTGGAATTCTGGGTGTTCAAAATGTAAAAGTAGTGATACTGTGTGTGCCCTAGTACAGTGGCACTTCAACCACTACCCCTCTCCTACATGATGTGTTTTGTTCCATCGCCTTCCTCATCAGACACAGCCTCTCCACCCTCTCCTAACGCACAAACTCGCACCACGAACCGTGACATGGTGAGATACAGGCGGAAAATCAGGCACATCTCTTCTGTTTATATACATTAGGACAGGGCTAGCCAACTGCAGTCATCCAGAGCTACCAACAGGTCAGGTTTTCAAGATGTCTCTGCTTCAGCACAGGTGGCTCAATCAGTAGCTCTCTGCTTCAGCACAGGCGCCTCAATCAGTAGCTCCCTACTTCAGCACACGTGGCTCAATCAGTGGCTCAGTCTTTGACTCAGCCACTGATTGAGCCCCCTGTGCTGAAGCACAGATATCCTGAAAACCTGAACTGTTAGTAGCTTTTGAGGACTGGAGTTTGCCACCCCTGCATTAGAATGAGGAACCATTATCCACAATATGGAAACATGATCTATTCTTCAGCTAAGGATCAGATGAGTATATTTACCAGAAAGGCTCCTCACATATTGTACTTCCCCCTTCATTCTCGCCACAAAGTAACTCAGTCCCCCTGCACACGACTTTCTGTCATGTAACACAACATGATATAATAAAGGCAAGGGTGTGTCATGTAACGGATTACACAAGGACACACAAACAAGACATAAAGTGACACATACAGAGAAACTCACTTTACAGTTGCCACAAAAAGCACAGGGTGGCCCCAGGCAGGGACATCCATCGCACACAGACACACAACAACACAACAACACATCCTCCTTCCAGAGACTCGTGTGCTCTCGAAAACTCAAGTACAACAACGTCTATGTCTCAATTCCAAATACGGTCTGAGAGTCTGCGAGAGACACGAGTCCGCTGCACAAACCCCATGTACGGTACATGCCGACCAACACACACAACACACAGGCAGGATTTCTCCGTATAGGATGTCTCACCAAGGCTCTGAAACAACAGGACTTCTGCGAGTTCGCTTCAGGCTCTGAGTGGGCGTGTGTGGGTGACTGTGTCTCCTGTGTTCGGCTGTCAGTCACCGGTCAGTCTGTCCCTGTGCATTAGGACACACAAAACAGATTCTGTTTACACTTTCTAAACTCTCCCCCTTCCCACCCCTCCACTTTGCCTCCTCCCAGACTGACTAGTTTTCCCTCCCAGCTTGCAGTCTCATTCCCCTCTCACTTTCCCTCTCCCTCCTTATCTTCTCTCGCTGCCTGTTTCTCTGCCTTTTATCTGTCTGTCACTCTCACTATCTCTCTCTGCCCATATCTCTCCCTGTCCTTCTCTTTCATTTGCTACAGTATTTCAGTGTGCCTCTCTCTTCCTCCTACTACTGAATACCACCCAGATTCTGTCCAAACCCCCCAAATCACCACCCACCTAACTGTACCCCCTTCTGACCAGTGGCACACAGAGTGCGAACTAGAGATGTGTGCATCTTACATACAGTAATTACATAGTTAATGAAGTTGAAGAAAGACATATATTCATCAAGTTCATCCTATGCTAAATTTAGACACAGATACTGTATCCTATATTTGTATTCACAGTATTTTCACCCAGAGGAAGGCAAACAAAAAACCCCAGTGACCCATTATCCAATAATGTCTCATATTATCATATATGGTTAATGAAATATTCACATTGCCTGAAATTTCACCAGTTTTAGGCCAGCATTTTCCTCCCATTGTACTCATTTGGCTGGAATTTAGCAACAATGGCAGCATATGCATTATAATATATGGCAGTATATACATTATAATATATGGCAGTATATAATGGCAGTGTATACATTATAATATATGGCAGTATATAATGGCAGTATATACAGTATAATATGGCAGTGTATATATAATGGCAGTATATACATTATAATATATGGCAGTATATAATGACAGTATATACAGTATAATATGGCAGTGTATATATAATGGCAGTATATACAGTATAATATGGCAGTACTGTATATACAGTATATGGCAGTATATATAATGGCAGTACATACAGTATAATATGGCAGTATATATAATGGAAGTTTATACAGTATAATATGGCAGTATATATAATGGCAGTACATACAGTATAATATGGCAGTATATATAATGGAAGTTTATACAGTATAATATGGCAATATATATAATGGCAATACATACAGTATAATATGGCAGTATATATAATGGAAATGTATACAGTATAATATGGCAGTTTATATAATCACAGTGTATATACAATGGCAGTATATAAAGGGTCACATGACCTTGCCCATTGACTTTTAATGCTTGCCCAAAAAATAGTGAATCTTAAAGTTTTGGGAGGAAAAAAAAGTCCCAATTTACCAGGTCCGTGAATTTGTGCGATATCACACATCTCTAGTGATAATATTACGTTTCTCATTCACAGACATTACAATTTAGGCAGGTACAGAAAGACACTCAGGGGTGTTCCACCCTGTTCCATAAACCAAAAAGGGTCACCTAGCCCCCTCACTGCTACCCTTCACATAGCATTGCAGGCCCCTCTGGAACCGAAAGGGTTAACACCTCCTGTCCCGAAGTAGTTTGCGGGTTCGATGCGAAAGGGCTGCAAAACTTAGATTAAAAACAACGTCATTTTTGGTAGTGTTTTAAAGCCTGGATCTGAATTGCTGCAACCGGCCAGTGATACTTAAATGACCCCTTTGTTCTCTCGACATCTGAAAATTCCAACACTCCCTCTCCTGCAGTAATCACCCCTAAATTCCTCTGCCTGCCTGGCTGGCGGCCCCCTGCAGTGGGATGAGATGGGGAAGTTCTTCTTAGAGCCTTGTTCAAACAGATTTCATCTTCGGACTTCTTAAAGAGGCAGTGCGAGCGGCACTTTAAAAAACATAAAAATCTTGTTTTTGTTTAGTATATGCTGCCTTTGATTACCTTTATTGAAAACTAATTACCTAAACTGCCGACCGTTTTATTCTCCCATGATCAATCAGCAAAGATCCTGCTTGGCAGGGGATCACTTTCAGTTTCAGTCAATCCTTCAGTCAGTGTAACTCAGCAGCTACAATGTATCCTGATATTACTAAGGTAACATTATCTGTTGTTACAGTTTGCAGCTCAAACTGCTGGGAATATTGGCAACAAATTATCATGTTGGAAAGTGTTACAAAGATCTTGCACTGCTGGGGAGGTGGGATAAAGCCTGCTATAGAAATCAAAGGATGATCAGTATATTAAAACTCATTAAATATGGCATTAAGAGTTGAATAGTAATAATAATCATAAATGCAATATTATCTAATCCTACATAACTGATTTATTTTACACACATGTAGGATATTGCATGGTTTGCTCCTTTTGATCAGCGATGTGTATCTGTTTGTACAGCAGCATAGTCATTAAGCAAAGGGAGTGGTCTAGTGGTTAAGTCTGTAGACTAGAGGATTATAGGTCTTAATTGTTCCAAGTAGTATGCACAGTATCAGCACTGCATAAGGATGCATTATATCAGCTGTATCACTTCTAGGGTGTTATGCCTTTATGCAGTGATTGCAATGTGATGGTATTAGGGGGGTGACGAGTGCCACTACTTTTTAATTAACACCTCACAGTACCACTACTTTGGTTTACTGACAAACGTGTAGTTCCTCCGTTTCTGAAGAAAAATGTAATTATTTCCTAATATGCGGTTAGAAAAACTTCTCCGCAATGTTAAATACATATAGGTTTCTGTTTTAAGCAGAAGCACTACATCTTTTTAAAGTCACCAGGACTACAGCATTAGAGAACAATATATATACAGATATTGATATAGATGTTACCACCATAAATAGAAGGCTGGGGAACATGTCCATTAGGGTAGCATTACCTTTGTAAGGAGACTGATCATTTTTTAAAGATAAGCAATCGGTGAAACCCATTGTTTAAAGTCACATTCCCGCTGTCGGCTCCTTGTGACCTTGGGCAAGTCAATTTATCTCCCTGTGCCTCAGGCGCCAATAACATAGAGTGTAAGCTCCACGGGGCAGGGACCTGTGCCTGTAACATTCCTATGTGCTGCGTACCGCGTGCTATACTGTGATTGTGAGGCGCTTTAAGTCCCATTGGGAGAGAAGCGCTATATCAAAAAAGTTATTATTATATGAAATAAAGTTATTATTGTTAACCTCATTTTTTATTTTGCTTTTTTAATGTCAATCCGGAGATATTTGCTTTCAGAGAGAGGAAGAAATGATGTTGCCGGCATGCGTGTATTTTGGGCTTTAAAGAGTAATGAAAAAGATCAGGGTGCGCAATATTTTTAGGTGCATTTTGATAATAATAATAACATGTTCTTGTATAGCGCTGCTGGTTTTGAATTGAACCAGGATCCCCTGATCCAGACTCAGTGCCGGAGTGCGTGCCTTTACTCACTGAGCCGCTCCTTCTCCTTGTCCAGTGTGTTGCTCAAGAGAAACCATTTTATTGACTGAAGATCTCTTTCAACATTTCTTCTGACTTTGCTACACTCCAGTTTAACTGGCATTAGGGCATTAAGTTGACTTTATGCCAGGGGTGGGCAACTCCAGTCCTCAAATTTTCTGGATACCCCTGCTTCAGCACAAGCAGTGCAGTCTTTGACCTAGCCACCTGTGCTAAAGCAGGGATATCCTGAAAACCTGACCTGTTCGTGGCCCTTGGGGACCGGAGTTGGCCACCTCTGCCCTATGCGTAACAATATAATGTTGCGGCCCATTAAATCAATGCGACATGTTCCTTAGCTTTGCTCCTGTTCTGTGATTGAGCGATTTGGGGGGAGGTTCTAGGAACAATTCGGGGAAGAGCTGGTGAGCGCAATATTATAATGGGATTTATTAAAGACAGTGTTGCAGTTTTCTGTTCTCTTTGCATCAATTGAATACACACATACATCACACCCAAAATGTACTCTGAGCCAAGCCTGTCCCATGACAGAACGGGCACGTTTCGGGACCTGACCCTAAAACAAGCTCAGGTAATAATAGAAAAGCCTCAGGCTGCCGGAGAGATGACTCAGGTGCCAGGAGGCGCGCACTTTCCGCCTAAATTTGCAAACATCAAAAATTGCATTATTTGGTCAAATTTCACTGCAGCTTTGTCAATTTGGTCTGAACTAACTTTTTGGAAAGTTTGAGCAAACCACATAGAGGAAGCAAAACCAGACAAGTTCTCACATTTCTGCACCAGCATGCATATAACATCTCCAACACACAGCTGTGCTCAGGACAAATTGCATATGCCTGGTTGGAAACATAAAACGTTTTTTCTCTCTTGTATATGGCTGACAGTATACACAGTGCTGTACAGTTAATGTTTTGCAGACACAGACCCCGTAGAGCGTACAATCAATGTGTTTGGTGCCTGAGGCACAGGGAGATAAAGTGACTTGCCCAAGGTCACAAGGAGCAGACGCCGGGATATGAACCAGGTTACCCTGCATCACACTCAGTATCATTGTTCTCAGAGTCAGTGCCTTTACTCACTGAGCTGCTCCTTTGTGACATGTTATTCATAGTTATACACTCCAGGCTTCGGAAGCAGCAAAGCGTTAGGGAACTTGCATTAAATGGGCCCCACACAGGGCTGATTTTAAAATGTTGCCACCCTGGCCTCCTCCTCTTGCGACGTCACGAAGTGGGACGCCATGAATAGTCATCTTCAATGGTGATTTTGCATATGTTAATAAAAAGACCATAAATAACGTGCTTTTCAAACAAAAGGCGCTCAAAAATACACATTGCACATTGTTATGTAAACAATTAAAACTGATATTCGACATAAAAGAACCAAAGATGACAAATTAACATACAGCTCCCTAAACTAGAAACGTACAATAGAACTGATAGTTACATTCAAATTCTTTTAATCCACCTGAAAGAATAAAAAACAGGAATAAATAATGTAGCAATATAATGCAAATTAAAGAACCAAATCGGGTTCCAGTAAGGTGTGTGTGTAGTGATTTAGTGACGTCCAACCATAAGAAAATAAGTATCTGTTAAATGGCATTTGGAATCATGTTACCAAGTATCCATTCAATTTTTATATTTTTTTATAAAGTGCTAGTGCTTGCATATAACACAATACATATAATAAAAAGCTACTTTAATTGTAAAAAAATATTCTGAAAAAAACGAATATAATATGATGGCAATAAAATGTATCTTTATATTTTATAAGAAAGCCCCAACTTCTCTATGTCAATATTTATTCCATCAGGAATTAGAGTATCTAATTTAAAGATCCAATAGGTCTGTCATTGTGCTAGTTTCATCAGCCTGTCTCCCCCTCTCCAAGGGCGTTCTACATGTTCTATGGCTCCATGTTTCAATCCAGCTGGATTGGATTGATGGGCACAACAACAATGTTTAGAAACACTGTGACAATAATTTCCTTCCAATATTCCCAACATGATCTAAAATGCGAACTCCTCGCCAACCACACACCTTACTGGCACCTGATTGTTTCTTTTATGACTCTGCGAAACGCATTGAGTCATCAGCCACCCGTTACCAATTGGAGAAGAGACGCCGGTGTCACGACCAGCTGAATGTGCCAGAACGTCGCGGCAGTGAGGATCTGCTCCCGAGCAGGGAGAACCAGTCTCCGTTTACCCATACTTACCTACCTATTGCGTTAAAGAACTTTGATATTTAAGAGCGCATTTGCGAGATGTTTTGATGAAGTATTACACTTTTAATTACGCTGTGCGCCAGTATTGCGCTCTCTTTCAATTCTGGGGAAACACGAGCCACATTTCTAAGTACTCCATTCCATGAGGGATTACAAGCTCAGCAAAGGAGAATCCATCGGGCCTACTGTACACCCTATATGCCTTTATAACCTTTTGGGCCATGTGAGTGAGCTTTTTCGATACCTATGGTTATCCGTAATGTCCACATTGCTTTGTACTTCTTTTTGTTTTCTGGCTCTCCTCATCTTCAAAACAATGAAAATCGGTCGTCATAATGTTTCAGGACACCTATTCACTCTTTATCCAATCATAAGGTAGCCACATCATCTGACAAAGGGGCAATACCTGTCCCAAAATATTATGATGGCCACTTTATATAAGACCCTTTGGTACATTGCACTCCAATGTGAAAATGATTCATTTGATTATAAAAAATAAAATGATTTATTGTGTGCCGCTGCCCGCTTCGCATTACCAGGTCCCCAACCATCATCACACTGGTGAGACCTAACCGGTCGCAATGGCTTTCTGTGAGGTAGGTTTGCTGACCATGCAGTTCTTTATCCCAGGCTGTGCTATAAACGCTGGGTAATACGGCAGGTATTGTATAAGCTTATAGGGGTCTATGTTACAATGGATGAGAAGCAAAAAGTGACACACTGCGACTGAGTGCTCATTTGCATGTCATTACCCAGAATCCCTGGCTGCAGTGGAAGCATTATATGCTAAGAGATAATGGGGAGAATGTATATGTATTATCATATCCTTTTTTGCTGGTGAAAAGTCATATCACAAAATGTGCTATCGGATAAAAAAGGTCAGTTGTAAAAATGAAACAGAACGAGTCCTTTCAGCATCTGCAACACTCCGGGACCTTTGGTAAGTGACACCTCTGTGTTCTATCATGCGCAGCCAATATTTGTTTTAGGAAACCTTGGACTTTCTTCTCGTCCCATGAGTTTTAGTTCAGCTGTGGAACACAGGCACAGAGCCATGTTTAGTTGTTTCAAAGCTGCCAACCAGAGAATGCCGGTGAGGCAGACGGAGTACGGGACTCATGGTTCCCCTCCATAGTTACATAGTAGACGAGGTTGAAAGAAAACAAACAAGTTGCAGGAATCTATGATTTGCAAACTCCCTCTGTTGTACGGGGAACGGATTGCCACCTAGCAACAGCAACCATCTTGAAGTCGCGTCAGGTAGAAAAGCCTCGCTAGTCATGGCGGCCTGTCATGCGACCTGGGTCAGAATTTATCCAGAAACTTGATATGATGGCAATCCTTACTGTGAGATATCTGTGCCTGTGTGATGCAGAAAGAAGAAGGGGGAGCACAGTTAGTGGTATTTTCGATATATTGATAATCAATTCTGTGGAGGACACCTCTATTGCGGGTGCCAGTCTACGTAGTAGACTCCATATAGTAATTGTGTGGAGACAGTGATATGTGTAGGTGGGTGGGATGAAAATGAAAATAAATAGCATTCCCCTAGTCCACATTGCCTTGGAGACCACTGGTTTCCATTTTTTTACTTTATTTTATTTCATTTTGTATTTGTTAACCCCTTCTGTTGCAATAAAGTTTAACCCTTTTAGACCAAACAGTCTGCATACAGTATATCCTTTTGATTCAGCGTTGCAGGAAGAACCCAAGAAAAACATCAGAAGAGAACAAGAAACCACTACAAGTGTGTACTCACACTGGCCCGTGTGAGTATTGAGCTATTTTTCTCTTTCATCACTATCCACCCTGATCACAAGGTTGCATTAACCTCAAATATTTGCCAGATATTTACCATCTGACACCCTGATCCAATCCCTGAGGTGGGAAGATCAAGATACCTTGATAAAAGATCCCTCACATTGGCCCGTGTGAGTGTTGGTTCATAACATTGCATTGCAACGGTATTTTGTTGCACTAGTCAATCACCCCCCTTTACACTACCACTGTCACACATATGTGTATTGACCATCTTACCTTTCCATTTCCACGAGGATAAAACCCCCATCGAACGAAGAAAAGACAGAGGAGGAAACACCTAGCAAAGAGACGACAGAAGACGGGAAGAAAATTCTACCGAGAAGAAAATCGACCTAAAGAAACCTTGATGGGATAGAACTTACACAAGGCCGTGTAAGTTTTCTATTTATATTTATTTTCATTTTCATCCCACCCACCTACACATATCACTGTCTCCACACCATTACTATATGGAGTCTACTACGTAGACTGGCACCCGCAATAGAGGTGTCCTCCACAGAATTGATTATCAATATATCGAAAATACCACTAACTGTGCTCCCCCTTCTTCTTTCTGCATCACATTGTCAATAAGGATCCTGGATTGATCCTGCTGGGGTTCTGAGTCACAGGAGGACAACTTGAGAAACATTCATTCCAGGCTGTATTATATTTTATACATTTTTTCAATATATATACGCCTTATTGAGATAGCGCCCGGGTATCTGTCCTAACCAGATATCTGTGCCTGACTGGTTCACCGCAGAGCGTATCCAACCTCGAACGATGTTCATTTTTTGCTGGTTTAAAGGGTTTTCTGGAAGTTATCAATGGGTGGTGTCTTTCCAAAGGCAGAGATATCGTTTGTGGGAGTGTTAGTTCAGTAGTAATGTGCCTAAGGCCATGATTATAGGGGCAGTGACAGCACGCACAACAAAGTTCTTCTCATAGAGGCAGCCCATAGAGAGTGCAACCCAGCAAGCGTTTCTGGAGAAGACAAATAATGTTATTTTTGCCGCACGTAGACCAGGTCACCCGAGCGGTTCAGGCAATGAGAGCGAACTGCTCACGTGACGTCACAGCTACGCCTCCCTACTGCCTAGAAGGTCAGTGCAGGTTTCGCGCGAGCGACAGGTGCACATGACATCACATGCTCTGTTGCGCGCGTGCGACCACTATAAATGTGGCCTATGGCTGCGCTGTATGACCTGAGCATGAAAGCTGCCAAATCTTCTTGAAACGTGTGCGCTAGAAAATCTAAAACCATCCCAACGGTAATCTCTATCTGGGTTTTTTATTTATTGGTGTTATGTCAAGATCTGGACTCCTGAATGATCGCATTATACCTTTTTGTAGTACGCACTCTTACTGAGGAGTTATGACTTTTATTTTAGCAATTAATGAAAGCAACTGCCAAACTCCCAATCATGCCACCATCCATGTGGACTTTGGTAGCTCCTGTAGGAAGACCTCCATTACCTGACAGTAAGGCTTCTACCTGGTTGGTACTGAATTTTTGTAATACCCTTGGGGGAAGGAAAGGAACATGGAAGTTTCAGGTACATCCACGGGAACGCTAATGTATCCATTTTCCATGTCCCCTTTGTCCAGACTTGTGGACAGTCTGGATTTGGGATTTGGAGATGGTGTTGGGATTGAGGACAGCATGGAAATCAGGTCTACATCCATTTCCCTTAATGCCTCCTCCACTAGAAAGAACCGGTTAATCTTGAGAGACGTTATGCTGAGGGTTAACCTCTGATGGGAGAGTGCATCTGCTATCTTGTTGGTCTCTCCCAAAGCAAACGTTGCTGAGAGGTAGATTTATTTGGCAAGAGCCCAGGACCAGGTTTCTAGAGCTTCGCTGTATCTTGTTGATATAGGACACTTCTGTTTTGTTGTCCATGTGAATCAATATCTTTATGTCATGGTATTGCTCAGGAGCTAGAGACTGAAGCTACTGTAGGTTGGCTGCTCTGGTTTCTATCGGATTTATGTTTGATTCCACCTTGGACCAAACTCCTTACATAGCCCCTATTGGGAGGACCGCTTCCAACCTAAAAAAGACACCTGTTATAACAATATTTGTAAGCATTTCTCGAAGAGGAATAAGGGGAGGGAGGGGAATAAGAGACCATCAAAGAAGTTCTGTCCTTGAGTTCTGGTCTAGACAGATGGCTGACCAGGGTACCCCATGATATGTGGAGTTTTGACTTTATTCAGGAGATAAGAATTGTGACTGTGGTTCTCATGAATTACCACCAAAAAGCCATATGGAAATGAGTTTAAGGCATATATAATTCTTAGTGAAAATGGTGTTAAATCGGAAAAGATATCCTGCGTTTTTCTTTTCCTCATAAGACAGAATTGAATCGCTGATCTAACAGAGCTTAGTAAATTTAGGGCTCAGTCTGTTATCTGAATGTTGCTGGCATGAGCTGAGAACTTGCTCTTATTGCATCTCTGAACATAACGCCTCTGATTAGGTGCCAGAAATAGCAAACTTCTATTTATAATGTAACGGATTTTGTCAGGTGTTTGGTAGCCCATGCCCGAACCAGCTAATTCTTCTCTCATTTTACCCTTAATTGTACAAAGCACAAATAATAGCACGTCAACTATTCAGCTTCCTAATTAATTATTTAAAGTTCATAATCAAGCTGCATTTGCTCTTCTACATGTAAACGGGGATATTTTTGTGTGGAAAAGTACAGGAACTGAGTTACAGCACCTCTTTCCAGACATGAAAACTTAATTGAATAATCATGAAACTATTAGGAATGAAGCTGGAATATGGAAGAAATCCCTATCTTTTGTCATATTATTGGTTATTGCATTGTAGTTTAGATATAAATCAATTTTTCCTTACTTTGGCTTCGCACAACTTTTTTGCCATATTAAAAAAATACCGCTGCAAGTACAAAGGAGAAAAAGCACCCCATTTACAAGTAGGAATGTAAAAAATACAAAATGTCCGCGCTCATAAAGTATCTGCAACATAAAGTGTATTCATCACGATGGTCCGGAAACGTTCTCGTATCGTTTCCAATGTTTTTTTTAGACTTAAAGAACCTTAGGTGGGGTGCTACAGTCTTTTGGTTCCTTCCTTCCTGGAAAAGGTATTCGGGAGCAATTTAGAAGATAAAAAGCTCACCAACCAACCTAAAAAGATCAGCAACATACAGAAGACAGTGTAAATATTTCTACCACCACGACACTCATCTACCCCCACTGCTAATGCCACTGTGTCCAGCGGAAATATGGTGGAACTACAGAGGCAGGAATAGACACGGCTCCACTGGCAGGCATAACTAAACAAAATCTTAGAAAACATGTATGCAGCTCCAGTTCCTTAACCAAAACATTTTTTGGCAACCACTGCTATAGAATATGGATTTCCACCACTCTCCTTAGGTAACTCTTCCAAACCATGTTTTTGAGGTAGCTCTAGAACATTCTATTGCTACGCCAAACGGATATCGGAACCTGTGTGTGGCTGCCCAGTTTGTCATAAGAACATTCTTTGTTAATAAAGGAACCCTGAGGAGTCATGTGAAAATCCAATTTGTATTATAGTTCTGTTGTTTTTTTATATTTAAGTTTCTAGCAAAGTAAAGTGCCTTGTGCAAACACAAGTTGCTCGTACAATGTTTTGCAAGCTGTACTGTAGGCTTTAATTTTTGTTTTATTACATTTTATTTTTGTAAAGCAAGCGTGAACAAGATTCAGAAAAAGTGCCAAATAATTGCATTTACAAGTAAATAATTAGTGATTGAATGTCTCTTGTTCTTCTTCCTTCCTCCATTGTATCGCCCACTTCTGGCTTAAGTTCCGCCCTTTCCTCGGGCTCATCATTTTACACCTGAACTGGCATTCTCCTACTCACAGCTACTGTATGTGGAGGAAAAGGCAGCACATTGCTATAATTTCACACTAAAGCTGAGCATAGAGAAGTGCTCCACCAGAACTGCTAAGGCACCTGATACAGTTTTGAAGAAGCTCATACTGTATATGCATCATATTGCAGATCTGATGGAAGCATGAGCCTGGATGTACTGCAGTAGGCAGCCAATCTCAATGGGTGTGGCAGCATTGGGTAAAGTTGTTAAGAGGCAAGGCCTTAGGCCAGGTCCCGTTGGCTACTGCAGCACCCGCTGTGGCGGACGCTGCAGGGACAAGAGCTGCCTCACAATGGGGCCGAGCCCCTTGCGAGGGGGGGGCGCCACACTGCGCGGTGAGTTTTTCCAGCCTGCAAGCAAATTGTGAGGGGAACTTGCAATGGAGCGCTAGGCCACGCCCCCCGGTGGTTCAGCCAATGATGGCGAACCTGCCGGGTGACGTCACGGCCGCGCCCCCCCTCACTCCCCCGTCACACCCCCCCCATGTCTTTCCCCCTGCAGCTCTCTGCAGACCGGGGAATTCGGCTGCACGCGCCGCCAGCTCCGTGACGTCACTGACCCGCCCCCAGACCTGCCCCCGACACGCCCACGGACGGCGCGCTGTGTAAGGCCAGGGAAAGCCCTGCTTTCCCTGAGCCTCAGCGCGCCTCCGCACTGTTTTAAATGACTATGTCCCAGGCCTAAGGCAGTACCTCTGTAACACCACCTCATTAGGCCAAATACATTACCTCTATCAATACCTCTACTTCTTCTGCGGAGTCTTGGACTATTTTCCTATTACCAAAGCATTGCCTGGTAGCAGTTCCTATTGGGCATCATTTAGAAGCATTCTTAAATTAAGAACAGAGACAGAAGGGGTTTCAAGCGCACATACCGTTTAAAGTAATAACCCAGTGGACACACTAGTTAAAAAGAAATATATTTTGACTGGAAGTAGTGCAGCTCCGAAATGGACTCAATCCAAGTCCAAACAGTTTCGCTGAAGCGGAGGATCAAGAGCGCAAATACTTCCTGGATTTTGTGAAAAACAAGAAAAATGAACATATAGTGCAATTTCCTTTAACCAGATTAATATCAAGGTGAAAATTTGCAGTTATCTCACTCACACTTGAGACGATAATATTACAGTAGGCCATGCGGTTGTGTACAGTAACCAACTCACAAGGATTTTCTTCAAATATTGTCAGAGGGCGTCCCTCAGGAACAGGATGGAAGGGATGGGTACATTCCCATATGTGGAAAACAGAGAGGACACACAGATTGCTATATATATATATATATATATATATATATATATATGCAAAAATAAAGGTAATACACTTACAAAAGTGCTGTAAGTACAGGCATTTGGACCACCCTGGGTCAGACTGTGGTAGAGGACTGCAACACTCCTCCCTGATGATGCACCTGTGGTGGCCGTCCAAAGGGGCAGATGTCCAGATCCAGGAAGGAGAAAGCCAAAACAAATTGGCCCAAGAGTACTTTACCACATACCACACACCTTGGGGGTCTCCAAATGGTCTCCCCGCTCACCCTACGCGTTTCACTTGATTTGAGCTTCCTCAGGGGTAGATTCTAGAATTTACCCCTGGGTAAGCTCAAATGGAGTGAAACGCGTAGGGTGAGCATGTAGACCATTTGGAGACCCCCAACGTGTGTGGTGAACTACTCTGAGGATCCTGGGCCACTTTGTTTTGGCTTTGTATTCAACATGGGCTGAAGGAGCGGCTCGGTGAGGAAAGGCACTGACTCTGGCACTGAGTCTGGTTCAATTCCCGGTGTCGGCTCCTTGTGACATTGGGCAAGTGACTTTATCTCCCTGTGCCTCAGGCACCAAAAACATAGATTGTAAGCTCTAGGGGGCAGGGACTGTGTCTGCAAAATGTCTCTGTAAAGCGCTACGTAAAACTAGCAGCGCTACACAAGAACAAACTATTAAAAGAGTGCTATTGGGAGAGTGTGATAGAGGGAATAGGTAGGCCAGCCTTGATATATATTTTTGAAATTGAGGAAGAAGTTGAGGGATTTAAAGCAGCCATTGCAGCAATTCCAACTATTTTTCCTTTTTTCCTTATTTGTATATGTAAAGCATGTGGCAATGTATCATTCTAGATTCTTACTTAAAAAAAAATTGGTTTGTATAGCGCACAGCAACCAGAGAAGCAGGTCTGGCAAAATAAACTATTTTATTGAAAGATCATTTAAAAAGGAAGGTACAACTCTCCTATGCGTTTCGTGCAGGAAAGCACTTTATCAAGGAGTGATAAAGTGCTTTCCTGCACGAAACGCGTAGGAGCGTGGCACCATCCTTTTTTACTGATCTTTCAATAAAATAGTTTATTTTGCCAGACCTGCTCTCGGGTTACTGTTCGCTATACAAACCAATTTTTGGGGATATCTCTGGATCGGGACATGGCTGCACGCTAAGGAAGACTCGTGGGGACTACAGTGAGTACATTTTATTATCTACCTAGGGCCATCCTAATGAGGAGGGGAGGGTATATCTATACTTACCCCCTACCTTCAGGGAGATATAGAGCCCCTTATATAGGTTCAAGATTTGGATTGGATTGGAATACTGTCTTATTACTAAGAAGTCCCAGTGTTGTCATCCTTTTTTACTAAAGAAAAATAAGTTTGAAAATGACTATGAAGATAGGACCCAGCATTTGAGCACTATCTATTTTCTATGCATATTCTAGATTCTTACTTAAGCTGACAATCGTTTGGTGTTCCTGGTATAAATCTGTAAAATTCCTGATTGTGTGCCTAACATAATGGCCGCCTTTCAGTTTCAGTCGGTGTAACTCAGCAGCTACGATGTATCCTGATATTACTACGGTAACATTATCTATGGTTACAGTTTACAGCTGGAACTGCTGGGAACATTTGCAACATATTATCATAAACAGGAAAGTGTTGCAAAGATCTTGCATTGCTTGGGGGGTGGGTTAAAACCAGCTATAGAAATGAAAGGATGCTTTAAAGCTGCAGTTCAAGCAATATCCTTCTTTTTTTTTTTTAATAAATCAGTTCTGTACTATAAGAAAATACTTGTAGCATTTAAAAAAAAATTAAAATGTAACTATTTTAAAGACATTTTAATGTATTCTAATGTAACAAGCATTTTTGTTCCTATACAACCATTTACAAAGTCGCATCCCCTTCCCCTTCTGAAACAGCATCACCTTTTTGAGCCATGCCCTCACTAGCCGTGAACCAATTGAATCTAGTGCCTGCCTGGTCACATGATCTTCCTCAAAGAACTTGGTCTGTCAGTGCAGCAGAAGATGACCCAAGATGCATTTAGTGAACTCTGAACCGAATCTTTGCCGATCGATCACATCAGAACAGATCAATCGGCAATTTAGCTAATCACTTGTCAGTGTGTAGTGTAGATTGTATTGATGCACATATTGAATGAATAAAAAATAACATGTTTTTAAAACAACAGCTTGAACTGCTGCTTTAACACTCATTACAAATAGCATTACGAGTTGAATAATAACAACAGCAACAAAAAAGTCACTAATATCTAATACTACAGAACTGATTTATTTAAAAAAACATAAAATGTCACATTTTTGCTGCTTTCACATGTGTATTTAGTAAATAGTGCCATTTGAGTGTATGTATGTACAGTATGTATGTATGTGTGTATGTATGTATTTACAGTATGCATGTATGTATGTACAGTATGTATGCATGCTTTTATTTATGTAGCGCCATTAATGTACATGGCGCTTCACAGCAGTAATACACTTGACAATCATATAAATAACAAATAATATAAATAACACATAAAAGGGAAAAGTGCTTCAGACATAAAAGTAAAATTTAGGAAAAGGAGTCCCTGCTCCAAAGAGCATACAATCTAATTTGTTTGTAGGAAGAACCTACAGAGACAGTAGGAGGGCGTTCTGGTAAGTGTGTCTAAAAGGGGCCAAGGTTAATGTGTGGTGTTTATTATTAGCCATGGATCTACTCATATGCTTCCTTAAGCAGGTGTGTTTTGAGGTGGGTCTTAAATGTGGATAGAGAGAAGTGCTAGTCGGATATTGAGGGGAAGGGCATTCCAGAGCTGTGGGGCAGTCAGTAAGAAGGGTTTAAGGGGGGAGAGGGCTTTAGATACAAAAGGGGGTAGAGAGAAGATATGCTTAAGCCGAACGCAAGTCAGGATGGTGTATAGTGAGAAATTAGGGCTGAGGTGTAAGGAGGAGCAGAAGAGTGTAAAGCTTTAATAGTGAGGAGGAAGATTGAGTGTGTGATACAGGATTTGATAGGAAGACAGGAGAGTGATTTCAGCAGGGGAGACGCTGAGACAGATTTTGGAAATAGTAGAGTGATTGTGGCAGCAGCATTTAGGATAGATTGTACGGGAGACAGATGAGGGGCAAGAAGGCCAGACAGCAACAGGTTACAGTAGTCGAGATGGGAGAGAATGAGGGTCTGTGTCAGAGTTTTTGCAGTCGAGCAACAGAAGAAAGGGCGTATCTTGGTAATATTGTGGAGGAAAAAACGATAGTTTTTTGCTACCTTTTGAATGTGAGAAGAGAATCTGAGAGAGGAGTCGAGTGTGACCCCCTAGGCAGTGTGCTTGGGCTACTGGGTGAATGATGGTACTTCCAACAGTAATGTGGAAGGAGGTAGTAGCGCCAGGTTTGGGAGGAAGTATGAGGAGCTGTTTTTGCCATGTTAAGTTTAAGGTGGCGGAGGGCCATCCAGGATGATATCGCAGAGAGACATTCAGAAACTTTGGTTTGTACAGCAGGTGTAAGGTCAAGGGTAGAAAAGTAAATTTGTGTTTCATCATCATAGAGGTGATATTGGAACCCAAGAGATGTGATTAGGTCACCTAGAGAGAGTGTCTAAAGAGAAAAGAGAAGAGGTCCCAGGACAGAGCCCTGGGGTACCCCACAGAGAGATCGATAGAGGAGGAGGTTTTAGCAAAGGAGACACTGAAAGTACGATGGGAGACTGTAAGAGGACATGTGCAGAGGTACGCAATGGAGACTGTTTTAAGGTGAAATTAAAATAAGGCTTTATTGTGCCTGTCGCTTTAAACACAGCAAAACATGAAAAATAGTGAGCCAAACAAAACCTGCTCCGCTTTGGAGTATATTTACACTTGCAGTCCAGTCCTCTTTAACTGCATGGTTAGCCCAGCGATTCACCAGCCCAAATCATAGAGACATTTATATATAGATATAGATAACAGTCTTATAAGAAAAGTCTTATCTGTCTCTTGGAGCTGTAGGGGAAGGCTTCTCTGTTCTCCTGGTGTCCACACCCTTGTGTGATAAGGCAGTGTCTGGATCCAGGTTTAGAAGTATTGTCCCCTGTGTCTTGCTGGCAGCGTGCAGTCTCTGCAGCTCAAGACAGTGTCGTGTGCAGTCTTTCCTTGGTTCAGCTCCACGTCACGTGTGAGACTAAGGCCGAGTCCATAGAAGGACAGGCCGCGCTGAGCCGTGCGGACGCTCTGCGCTGAGCCCCTGCATCCTCAATGAGGATGCCTTGAGAGGGGGCTCACGCGAGCCTCCGCAGGCCTGCTGAGGCGCTTGAGTTTTCAGCCGACAGCCAAGCTGTTTTTCAGCGCGCTGTCGGCTGAAAACATCCAATCAGCGTGGAGCTGCGCCAACGTCACGGCGCCGTGACGTCAGCGCCGTGATGTCGATGTCGGTGAGTCGCGGGCGATTGGCCCAGTGACGTCACTGCCCCGCCTCCCTCAGTCTCCCCCCGCCTCCGATCGTGCCCGCTGGCTCGCCTGCATGGGCATGAAATCGCGCAGATTTTAGCAGGCGAGCCTCAGCGCGGCTCGGCTCGGCTCAACCCTCTATGGCCCCAGCCCAAGGAATGCTCTGCTCTTTCTGCTTCCTGGGTGAGCTCAGCTCATGTGTGAGCTCAGGAAGAATCTCTCTTCCTGTCTAAGAGGCAGGCTTTTTTCTGACACCTGTAATCAGCCAGGTGGTGTTGGTTAATTGTTTACCAGCAGTTAACCACCACACTGCTGGATTAGATGCACATTTTTGAACAGGGATAAGTCCCCTGTTACAGAGACGTAAGAGGAGATCCATAAAAAGTCCTATTTTTGTTGAAAGTGACCAACACAAAAAACTATAACAATATTGATTTTTAACACAATTAAACCATAGGAGCTAAGGTCCTTCTAATGATCAGAGCTTTGGGCAATTACCATGCACTTATGTGATCTTAGAGAGAGGAACTACCCCATATATGTATAGTCATTGCAACATACTGTACGTGTGACATCCTTGAACATCACATCGAGAACATTCACTTCTAGCCACTTTCTGTCAGCAAGATAAATAATTCACTTCAGATATCTGAAAAATGGCTGACCCCATGTTATATCTCCATAGGATATACACGTTGATGTACATCATTCATGCAAACATGCAGTATTTGAGTGACACATCCACCTCCACTAACACACAGAGGAATTAAACACAAATCATGTTGTGTGCACATTTTTGGCAAGATTAATAGCTAATCCCTTGTTTTTAATCGGATCAAGATTACAAAGAAACACATTGTTTTTTGTGTGCAGGAATATGCCCTCCTGGGCAGAGGCCTCAGGTTATAGCTCCATCCACGTAGAACTGCGATTCCCGGGCACACGGGGAGTTGTGTGATTGTGAATTTCAGACAAGCCCACGCAATCAGGGGGGATCATACAAAGAATTGGGGGGCACAGAACAGTGCAGCCACAGGGCTCATTAACCTGAATAAGTGCCAATGGGTGCACTATTGCATGGAAACTCCTGTTAACTTCGAATTGTTCAGAGGTACAGTCCCAGAAACCCACAACTCACAAAGTGCTAAGAGTTCCAGAGCAGCTCATACTATGATCTAGAGATCACAGACAATAAGCTGGAATACACATAGCAGTGCAAGTGGTGAGATGGGAGCTATTCGGAAGCCCTCAGAGAAAACAAATCACGGAACCCAAGTAACTAAGGATAACAGATGGCATGGGTATACTATAATAATGTGTAATAATAACACTACTGTTATTTCATGTAGTTCTTTTCTCCCAAGAGAGTCAAAACATTGCACAATTACATATACGGATAGTGTGCGGGACGCAGCACATAGGATTGTTACAGACACAGGGGCCTATGCACTAAGCGTTCATAAGGCACTTATCGCCCAATTATCGCCCAAAAGGCCTACAGCGATTCTGTAAGCGGCGATAAATGGGCGATAAAAGGCTGAATCGGCAAAAAAAAATTGCTAAAAAGAAAATTGCTGAGGGAGCGGTGATACGCCACTTTTGCCGCTTTTCGGCATGTTCATAAACTCACGCAATTCTAGTAGCAGTATTTAGGTTATCGACGCCTATCGCCGCTCTAGAATGGTGAGTTTCTCCCAAAACCCCCACGCCAGGAAAGTTAGCGTGAAGGTGATGGAGACCTGCAGAGAAGCGGCGAGATGGGACTTAGGGAAAAAATATGCTTTTTTCTGCATCGGATTGATGCCGGGAGTCTCCGGAGTTGATACCCATTAATATCACCACCGGAGACCCACGGGGACCACCCGGGGACCCCGCCGGCCTATAGTATCAATCCTTTGTATAAAAAATTAAATACGGTTTTATGTGGGGTGAACAGGGGGTGGGTTGTGTTTTGGTGGTTATTACTTATTTTAATATAAATGTTAATACAAGTGTATTGTAGCAGGGGGTCCCAGGACTGGAAATCAACGTGGTTCTGCTGAGGAGACCCCCTACTCATCTACACTAGTAATAACATTTAAATTAAAAAAACATTAATTTCGGGCGAGATATGCACAGGGGGAGGCGGCTCTCTCTGCACATAAAGGAATCGGCGGGTACGGCCTTTTCGGAGAGACGATCATCACGCCGCCGGCTACTCGCCCGTTTTGTGAATTTTGTTATCACAGGTAATCAACGCTTTCTGATACCGTGATAGCAACGCTCAGAAAAACGGCAATTTAAATGGACCGGTGATTTTTTTAAATTAACTTTCAGTGCATAGGCCCCACAGTCTCTGATCAGGTGAGCTTACAATCTGTGTTTTTGGTGGCTGAGGCACAGGGAGATAAAGTGACTTGTCCAAGGTCACAAGGAGCCGACCCCGGGATTTGAACCAGGCTCCCCTGGCTTAAACTCAGTGTCGTTGTTATCCGAGTCAGAGTTTTTACACACTGAGCCTCTCCTACTAGCAAGATGCTGGGTTACTGTATATTTGGAGCTACAGAACATCACACAGCTATACCATTTTCTGAGTCCCGCAGAGCATTTCACCGTTACCCCATCCTCTGCTAGCATCCCGCAGAGCATCTCACAGCTACCTCATACTCTGCTAGAGTCCTGCATAGCATCTCACTCCTCCTCATCCTCTGCTACAGTGACGCAGAGCATCCAACAGCTATCCCATCCTCTGCTAGAGTTCTGCAGAGCATCTCACAGCTACCTCATACTCTGCTAGAGTCCCGCATAGCATCTCACTGCTACCCCATCCTCTGCTAGAGTGCCGCAGAGCATCTCACTGCTACCCCATCCTCTGCTACAGTGACGCAGAGCATCCAACAGCTATCCCATCCTCTGCTAGAGTTCTGCAGAGCATCTCACAGCTACCCCATCTTCTGCTAGAGTCCCGCATAGCATCTCACAGGTACCCCATCCTGTGCTAGAGTTCCGCAGAGCATCTCACAACTACCCCATCCTCCGCTAGTCATGCAGAGTATCTCACAGCTACCTCACCCTCTGCTAGACCCCGCAGAGCATCTCCCAGCTACCCCATCCTCTGCTAGAGTCCCACAGAGCATCTCACAGCTACACCATCCTCTGCTAGAGTACCGCAGAGCATCTCACAGCTACACCATCCTCTGCTAGAGTACCGCAGAGCATCTCACAGCTACCCCATCCTCTGCTAGAGTCCCACAGAGCATCTCACAGCTACCCCATCCTCTGCTAGAGCCTTGCAGAGCATCTCACTCCTCTTCATCCTCCACTAGCCAACTACAGAGAGCCTGCGCTAATCCCTTCGCCGCGGGAAGTCCGGCACGTGTGACGCCGGCCCCACATGCAGCAGGGACGTTATCCCATCATTTGTGAGCGCCCCGCAGAGCCTCAATGTAACACGCCATCATGTCCGCTTTAACCCTTCCCCTGCTGGTGTGTGACACACAAAGAGCATGTGTATGTTTTCTTTCCGCTGATGAGTTGTTTTGTTCACAAGAAAAGGTCGGGCGAGGGAGCGGGATTTGGCCCGGGGCCTAGATTGACCCTATCCGAGCGAAGCGGGGTCAGAAACAAAGACCACATTATATTCTAAATGAATAGCCAACTTTAGGGGGGAGGAGCAGCAGAAATCCTCTTTAACCCCTTCAAAGGGTCCCATCTCTCGAGTATGTATGTATGTATGTCGTTATTTATATAGTGCCATTAATGTACATCGCGCTTCACAGCAGTAATACACGTGACAATCATATAAATAACAAATAATACAAATAACAGAACATGGGAATAAGTGCTTCATACATAAAAGTAACATTTCAGAAGAGGAGTCCCTGCTCCGAAGAGCTTACAATCTAAATGGTAGGAAGAACGTACAGATACAGTGAGGGCGTTCTGGTAAGTGTGTCTGCAAGGGGCCACGCTTTATGTATCAGGTGTATAGTATTAGCCACGGTGCTACTCGTATGCTTCGTTAAACAGGTGTGTCTTAAGGTGGGTCTTAAAGGTGGATAGAGAGGGTGCTAGTCAGATATTGAGGGGAAGGGCATTCCAGAGGTGCGGGGCAGCCAGTGAGAAAGGTTTAAGGCGGGAGAGGGTTTTAGATACAAAGGGGGTGGAAAGAAGACATCCTTGAGCAGAACGCAAGAGTCGGGATGGTGCATAGCGAGAAATTAGGGCTGAGATGTAAGGAGGGGCAGAAGAATGTAAAGTGAAAGAGTTAATAAATACTGGAAACATCTTTCTCGTTGGCTTTTTTTCTGCTTCTTGAAAACAGAAAAAAATAGCGCAAATGTGCACTGCGAATTCAATAATAAGTGACAATTATTAATAAAGCGACAAAAAATAAAGTTAGTATATGAATCAATAAGGCGTTAAAATATACCCAATAGTCCTGCTGCAGCTCATCTGAGAGTTTTCCAACTCCTCTAACTACAAATATGCAACGAGTAGCAGATCGCAACTAGGTACCAAATGATTAAAGTGATTAAATTGTGTGCAACACAAATCCTGTGTATAAAGTGTTTCATACAAATAGGGCTCAGAAACAATAGCTTTGGACCAACTCACGTAAAGTGGGTAAGAGTCCAACTGAAAATGATTCCTTAGCAATAGCTCGAATAGCAGGATAGTGGAAATACAATCTTGATCAATCTTGATTGTGTGAAGCACTTTTATACACTGGAATTGTGTTGCACATAATGTAATCACTTTAATCATTTGGTGCCTGCTTGTGCTCTGTTACTTGTGGCATATTCCTCATACCCAGCCTCTTCACAGACTTTATATTTACTGGTCTTCTAATAGTTCTGCTTCCCAATCACACACATCTTCTCATATGCTTTATGGCCACTTATCTCTCTTCAAAATGAACCTCCTTACAAGTGTCCTCATGTAATTCTCTCTATCTTAGGCCGAGTCCATAGAAGGACAGGCCGCGCTGAGCCGTGCGGACGCTCCGCGCTGAGCCCCTGCATCCTCAATGTGGATGCCTTGAGAGGGGGCTCACGCGAGCGTCCGCAGGCGTGCTGAGGCGCTGGAGTTTTCAGCCGACAGCCAAGCTGTTTTTCAGCGCGCTGTCGGCTGAAAACATCCAATCAGCACGGAGCTGCGTCAACGTCACGGTGCCGTGACGTTGACGTCGGTGCGTCACGGGCGATTGGCCCAGCGACGTCATTGCCCCGCCTCCCTCAGACTCCCCCCGCCTCCGATCGCGCCTGCAGGCTCGCCTGCATGGGCATGAAATCGCGCAGATGTCAGCAGGCGAGCCTCAGCGTCAGCGCGGCTCGGCTCGGCTCAACCCTCTATGGCCCCAGCCTCACAAGGTCTTCCTCCTTTCTCCACTTGGCTCCTCTCTTAAGGGCCCAAGCTCCATTATACCTCCAGATCTCATAACAGCCTTTTCTCCTCCTCATATATAGTTTCTCACAGAACATCTCTACGTTTCTCCCGTATACCGCCACCTTCATTTGGCTTCTTGCCTTCAATAAACTTCTCCTGAAATGTTACCTCTCTCCTTTCTCTCACACATTTCCATCATCTCCAACACAAGCTCCCTCTTCTTCTGATACCGTCTCCTTACTCACAAAAGTCCTCTCTCCTGCAGTCTCCTCACTCATCCACTCTAAGGCACAACGGAGCGCATGGCGTCGAGCCGCGCTTGTCGCTTGAGCGATCCCTGCACTGTGATCCAAGGCGACAGGGGGGCATGGGGGAGGCATGGCCGTGACGTCATGACATTGGTTTGCCCTCATTGGCTGAACCACTCACGTGACCTGGCCGTCAAATTTTTATGTCGGCTCAAAATTCTGCCGTGCGGTCGCTCTGTAGAGCTGCTGCTCTTTGTTCGCACCACCCGCACCCTATGGACAGAGCCTAATACAGCTCCTTCCCTCACATTGTATTGTATGTCTTTATTTATATAGCGTCAAAAGTGTACTCGGCGCTTCACAAAGAATACAGTACAGGGAATTATAATTATACAATAAGTGCAGCAAAATCAGACAATAGGGAAGGAAATCCCTGCCCCGAAGAGCTTACAATCTAAGAGGTTTGATGGGGAACTTACAGAGACAGTAGGTGAGGAAATAAGTGCTGTAGATGGCTGTGCTTGGCCACAATGGGTGGTAGGAGTGACTGTGGGTGTGGGACAATAGCCATGAGTGCAGGCTATTGGGATGTTTTATCTGTGGGGCAAGTTTTAAGGTTAGTCAGTATTAAAATGAGAGGGTTAGCACAATTTACAGGGGAAGAGATGGCAGGGAGGCGTGGGTGAGATCAGGTGTGTATGTCTGGGTTCAGGATTAGGGGAGATCTCCTGCAGCAGGAAGGAGTAGATAGAGGTGTGAATAGAGGATTTGTGTGAGTGTTTTTTTATTGTGGGGTAAAGAAGTTGATGGAAGAAAGGTGTATAAATAATGGTGCAGTGAGGAGTGAGGAAGTTGGAGAGAACAGAGACATTCACAAAGGAGTGAGGACACAGTAAACAGAAAAAGCAATAGGGAGGGCATAGTGAGATGCAGGAGGAGAGACTTCCCAGGTACTCACATAGTTCCTCTGTATTTTCTCAGTGATTGAAGTACGTTAAAAAGTAGTGATGTCGTTCATTTCTAAACCTGTAAAGCTGCATTAGTCGTGGCCCTTTTTTTATTTTGCATTTTGTTTGTGTGTTTAATATATGCAGAGTTTGATTACCTTTAGTGAAAACGAATTACCCGAGCTGACGATCGATCCATTCTCCTGTGATCAGTCAGCAAATATCCTGCTCCCTGGGTTCACATAATGGCTACTGTTGAATCAATCCTTCAGCCAGTGTAACTCAGCAGCTACAATGTAAATTTATATAACTAAATGAAACGTTGTCTGTTGTTACAGGTTACAGCTGTCACAGTCTCCTGCAGCACTTTGCGGTTTGTGATAATTTGTTGCCAACAATCTTGCATTGCTGGGGAGGTGTGAAAACCAGCTATAGCAACCAAAGGAGGCTCACTATATTCAAACTAATTAAAAATGGCATTGAGTTGAATTTAAAAAAAATGCAGTAAATATTATCTAATACTACAGAAATGATTTATTAAAAAAAAATAACACATATGTAGGATATTGGATGTTTTTCTGCTTACACTGAGGCAAAGCTGCTTAGATCTAATTTTTGAAAGGTTCATACGATATTTATGTTTTAAAACAGAAATAGAGAACACCTTTGTTGAATAAATTTCACTTTCTAATCTGGAACTATAGATTAGTACTCCAGGTGTGTAAATAAAAAATTAGTGTTATTCGCGAAATACCATCACAATTCAAACACCGCCTCCCGCCACACAATCTGACACAATCTGACACACAAACAGATACAAAAAGGACATGTCATAAACGTACTCTCACCTAAACTGAGAAATAGAGAGAGAGATAAAGTGACACATACACACAAATACGGAAATCAAAAACACACACATCATCCGGCCCTTCCCTCCTACCCATCCCAAGGAAGCAGACACACAACACATTGTGTCAGAGAGCTACTGACAGATGAGAGAGAGAGGGAGAGAGGGAGAGAGGGAGAGACAGAGAGAGTGAGACAGAGAGAGACAGAGACAGAGACGAAGAGAGGAAGAGAGGAAAGAAGTGGGAGAGAGCGAGCGAGAGAACGTGGGAAGCACAAAAATAGAACAGATAAAAAGAGGGACAGAGAGAGCATCAGGTGGGGAAAAAGGAAGGAAGGGAGAGATACAGGGGAAGTACAACTAAAAGGAGCAAAAGAGGGATGTAAAAGGCATAAAGGGCACTCACACTTAAGGAAAAACAGAGTGGTGGGAAAGATAGAACAAAACAATGGGAAAAGAATGACAAATACAGCGATGTGAAGAGCAGAGGTGAGAAACCCATTCTGATGGTAAGTAATCATATTCTTAGCATGACTTCCCTCGCCCATCATACCTTTCTCTCTATATCTCCCTCTCTCACCCCTCATACCTTTCTCTCTGTTTCTCCCTCTCTCACCCCTCATTCCTTTCTCTCTGTTTCTCCCTCTCTCACCCTCATACCTTTCTCTCTGTATCTCCCTCTCTCACCCCTCATTCCTTTCTCTCTGTTTCTCCCTCTCTCACCCCTCATACCTTTCTCTCTGTATCTCCCTCTCTCACCCCTCATACCCTTCTCTCTGTATCTCCCTCTCTCACCCCTCACACCTTTCTCTCTATATCTCCCTCTCTCACCCCTCATTCCTTTCTCTCTGTTTCTCCCTCTCTCACCCTCATACCTTTCTCTCTGTATCTCCCTCTCTCACCCCTCATACCTTTCTCTCTATATCTCCCTCCCTCACCCCTCATACCTTTCTCTCTATATCTCCCTCTCTCACCCCTCTTACCTTTCTCTCTATAACTCCCTCTCTCACCCCTCATACCTTTCTCTCTATATCTCCCTCTCTCACCCCTCATACCTTTCTCTCTGCATCTCCCTCTCTCGCCTCATACCTCTCTCTCTATATCTCCCTCTCTCACCCCTCATACCTTTCTCTCTATATCTCCCTCTCTCACCCCTCATACCTTTCTGTATCTCCCTCTCTCACCCCTCATACCTTTCTCTCTATCTCCCTCTCTCACCCTCCTCTCTCTCTAGCAGATTATAGTCTCCCTGATGTGTATACGGTTTTCCAATGTATATACAGGATTGTTGCATGATATAATGTTTGAACATAGTGTTGTGCTGCTGCTCGTGCTGCGTTACTTCGATGTAAACAGAGTGCTTTCTGTATATGTGTGTATATATATATTATACTCGTTATATGTGTATTTATTTGTTGCGGGCCCATACAGCAGCAAAGGAGTTAAACAAAATAAGTGTTTTCTTTTTTCTTATATAGTCTGTATTATGACAATGTACTCATCGCTGTGCATAGATTTGTGATGGAACAATGATCTTACAATGAAATGTAATCCGAGGCACAGGGAGATAGAAGGATTTAGGGGTGTATTTATCAAGGCAATATTGATGCAAAACCACATCAATTCCATCCTGACCCTTGTATCAAAGTATTTTGCTCCACGTTTTCCCAGTCTGCACCAGCTTGAGACTTGGGCTATGTCAGTAGAAGGCGTTGGGGGGAGGGTGTTACATGGCGCACACATTATAATGAGATGTATCCCATTCTGCGTCTCTGCCCCAGCTTGTGACTTGGGCTATGTCAGTATAAGGAGTTGGAAAGGAGTTACATGATGCACAGATTTAAGGAGGCATATCACATTCTGCGTGTCTCTGCGCCGGCTTGCACCTTGGGGAGTTAGTAGGAGGAGTTACATGGCGCACACATTATAATGAGATGTATCACATTCTGCGTGTCTCTGCGCCGGCTTGCACCTTGGGGGAAGTCAGTAGGAGGAGATACTTGGTGCACACATTATAATGAGATGTATCACATTCTGCGTCTCCTCCCCAGCTTGCACCTTGGGGGGAGTCAGTAAGAGGCGTTGGGGAGAGTTACATTGCGCACACATTATAATGAGATGTATCACATTCTGCGTCTCTGTCCCAGCTTGCACCTTGGGGAGTCAGTAGGAGGAGTTGGGGGGGGGGAGGAGTTACATGGTGCACACATTATAATGAGATGTATCACTTTCTGCGTCTCTGCCCCGACTTGCACCTTGGGGAGAGTCAGTAGGAGGAGTTGGGGAGGAGTTCCATGATGCACAGAGTATAAGGAGACGTATCACATTCTGCGTCTCTGCGACTCTCTTTTCTCCTTTCATTTGCTAAAAGAAATCCACTATATCTGAAGTGGCGGAAGTCTAATATTCTTCCATATGTAGCCAAGTCCCCCCTTTTTACCTCCGGTGTGGGAGGAGAGCTGCCTGGCTTATTTAAGTGCCGCTGGAGCTCCGCGCCAATCGGGAGGTGGGAGTGGCCATCTTAGTGCTCGCGCATGCGCAGTCAGAGAGTGCGGTGGCCATCTTGGGTAGCTCCGCACATGTGGCTCGCGGGACTACATGTCCCTGGATCCTCTAGGGGAGGAAAACCCACATGGGGCATCGCAGCCAATAGGGCTGAAGCAGAGCAGGGAAGCAGGATATTCTGTGCACGCGAGAGCCAGCGAATCAGTCTGATGGAGGGAGGCAAAGGACTAGGTAGCATCCAGGGAGCAGTACTCCCCTGGACTAGGCCTAGATTTGGCCCCTTAGGCCCCAGCTAGGCCCTGAGTCACCCCAGCGGAGTCTTGTAGGGATAGCCCCAGCTAGGGACTCTTCCCCATTACACTATAGTAGTGTGTGACACCGGTGACCGGACGGCCACGCGGTGTCCTGTGGTCTGGGACTGGGTCACAGGCCCATCAAAGACATTACGTGAGACATTCCTGCTGGAGCTCACCCACGAAGCGGATCTGCACCCTTAGGCGTGAGGGGATTATTGGAGGCCCCACGACGTGTGACCTGACTGATCTATATTTCATCAGCGATACCTGGGTACAGGAGTGCCCAGGAAGGTATTACGTGTACCAACTATATACACAGGGGTAGCGCTACCTCATACTCTGGGTGGGGACTGTTCTATGGACACCGGGTGTTTAGGCGCCTAGGGCACCCTCACTGCTTTGGGGGACACGCACCGGGATGTTGTGTATTATATTGGGTGTATCTTGGAAGTTACTATTGTTATTACTAGTGTTATCATATGTGTGTGTCAGTAAACATTGTTATATACCCGTGAGTGTATCACTTATTACTGTGATTGGTTCCAGTGAGTGGTTATCCCGCCAACGCTGGGATCCCTCAGAGGTGGAGGCTCTGTACCGAGAGGAGAAAGAGCTCACCCCAGGCTCCCAGAGGCGGAGGCTTAGGCCTCCTGTGAGCAAACAGGTATATCAGCCCGCGTAGTTCCCTTAATCATAGGGAATGGGGGCTACATATATGACGCAACTCAGAGCATTGTGTCAAAACACACTTCTCAAAGAGAGCTGACAATGGTATTAAAACTAGGTTCCCCCGCTGCAAAGTCAGTGAACCACTGAACTAAACACACAGCCCAATTTATATCATTGTAGGTCATGATAGAGGTCAACTTCAAACAGTTGTTTGGAGGTTAGTGGCCCCTCCTCCCAGGGTTGAAGCTCTTTGTCCATCCCCTGCAGAGGTAAAAGAGAATACTCACAGGTAGTGTTAGGACCTGCATACTGGTCATGCCGTGACGTGCCTGCATACTGGTCATGCCGTGACGTGGCTGCATACTGGTCATGTTGTGACGTGGCTGCATACTGGTCATGCCATGACGTGGCTGCATACTGGTCATGCCGTGACGTGGCTGCATACTGGTCATGCCGTGACGTGGCTGCAGGCTTATAACGCTTTTTCCAAAGGTTTAACTAAATGACCCTTACTCATGAGAATACTAACATTGAAGTATTTAACTACTGTATGTATTTTGTCACATTGGCTGTAGCATGGAGTATTTTTGTCTTTTGTTGTTTACATTTGGCCACGCTGACCTTTTGATATATATATATATGAAAAAAAGAAAGAAAAAAACAGGCGCACACCTAGTGCATTAACGTAATAAAATATGTATTAAAGGAACATAAAATCAAACAAATGCCCACTCACAAGAGTACTGCAAATTAAAGCATTTATGAGATTGTCTCTCATGTGCCAGCAACGCGGTCCTCTCGGTCCGAGGCAGCAGCGTCCTCCCATGACCCTCCTTCGTATAGCCGGAAGTGGAATCCCTCCTATAGAGTGCTCGGCGAAAAGAGTCCCTCCGGGAACCAGCAACTGGAAATCCTCTGTGCCGGTAGCAGGATCGTGGGAGACACAGGAGCTTACGTCTCACATCCAATAGCAGCAATGTTCATGGGCAAATGACTGCCACAATCAGACCACGCCCTACGCGTTTCTGTGTGCGCACGCATATTGTCTGTATGTATGATTTGCGCATGCAACATTTGTGTTTGTGCATGATTATGTGCATATATATATATGTCTGTGCACACAGAGATTAGATAATTTTTGGGTTGATATCGCTAGGTTTTATGTTTTATTATTCAATATGAATTTATGATAATTGTATGTTAATACACACTTATTGACGTATTTTGAAGTACTTCAATTTTAGCCTTTTTTTTTTATATATGAACATTAATTAATATGATATATTTTTATTATTTTTACAGTGGTATAGTTTTCCTTACTATTGAATGTTGTTATTGTTATTATTGTAGTTTATAATATGTCACTATTGAAATACTGGGGTGCCTCGTTTATTCTCTCTTTGTAGAGTTCAATTTATATAGATTCCAATTATAATTGTGCTCTTTTTAAGGGCGGAATCATTACAAGTTGATGTACCAATCAGATTTGAGACACTCCAGTATATATGTATGGCCATCGCTGTTCACGAACATTCCCTTTGATAAAGTTGCATTATTGTGACGAAACGCGTCAGGGACGTACATTACGACATTACGTCATTACGTCGCATGCACGCTTTACGGCCGGAGCGTGTATGTTGCTGTATTGAGGCCTACTCCAATACCACATTGCGTGGAGGACTTCAACTGATCGTTCAGAGGACGAACTCTGTCGGGTGCATTGTTGAGTATTCCGGTTGGACTGCTAACGCATTACGAGACGGTGCCTGCCTCGGTGGGGATTTTTTATCACAAATTGCTTTTTATTCACTTATACTTTGTGAGTGTTTTTAAACCCTCCACCATTCCCTTCCCTATATTAAATGTACAGTATTACACTGTGGGGCGTGCGCTCTCTGTCTTCTTTTTGTTTATATATATATATATATATATATATATAGAGAGAGAGAGCTGGCTGGGATTGTGTGTTTATCAACTTCAAACAGTGTCTGTGCAACCTTGGAGACTCCATTTTCTTGCGTATACGTTTCCTTTTTGAATTATTCCAACACGTTTGACTTTAGAGAAAGATTGAAGTCAATGTAAGAAATATTTGACAAGCCTCTTAATAGTGTCTGCCACTGTAGAATTTTCTAAGAATTGATTTATAATGTATGCCAACATGTAGAAGCTCAGGATGGTTTAGTTAGAAACTGGGTTGATCTCTTAATCTTTCACTGTTTTAACTGAGCTAAGTACGGCTCTAGATTTTGGGGGCTATTAGCAAACTCAACATAGCCTGGGGCTCAGAACTCCAGCCATGGTGAGCTGTTAAGGGGTTGGAGAGGGGCCCCTTTGGTGGTGTAGGGTGGGGGAGGGCTGGCAGGGTTGCAGCATCTGACAGCTTAAGTCCAAACCAGTGGGGGCCCCAAGCAGTCACTTAGTCTTCTTATAGGAAAGTGCCGCCATACAAAAGGCTCCTTTCACAGCTAATAATCAGGGAGTCTCTCTGATAAACAGAAGAGTAAGTCAGCACGCTCAGCCTTCATCAATATAACCAGCATGCATCAGAAGCTGTCTGCTTTATAGATTCCATCGTTCTGTATGTGCCACTTTACTGCTCAGAGGTAACGTTACAGTATGTGGCCTAGAAGAACCTACACATTTCTCTACAATTAGGGGTCAAACATTGAAACGTGTAACATTTCTGTTGTTTTTAATGAGCTTTACGGCATGCGTTGGAATAATCAGCGTTTCAGAATATATTGGCGCTTTGCAATAAATAAATGATAATAATCAGTGGAACTTTATTGTAGATGATCTGCTGCAGGATACAAGGTGATAGTAACGGGAAACTTTTTGCTGCAAGACATCGTAATGCTAAAACGGAAACATCAGGGTTTATTTACTAAAATCTTTCAAATCGCTGCAAAAACTGGCACAATCAGCACCATATTAATCAAAAGAAAAACTCCTATTGCTTTCTTTGATAAATTTGCACTGATTTGGCACCACTTTTGCCACCTTAGTAAATAGACACCTTAATGACTAATGGCAAGAAAGGTCCGCTTTGCTCACTCACTTTGCACACTCAGGCTCTGCAGGAAACTTGTCATTCCTCCCTCGCCTGCTTTGAGTCCCCAGTGTTAGCTGCTGCGTGAGATACGGCGTATGGGGACGGGTCCAGTTTCTGCCTGCACGCGCATGTAGAGCTCGCGCTGCGCGACCACACTTTGTGAAGAGAAGGATTTTGTCTTTTCTTGTGGCGACGGAGCGCTGGCCACATCGGTCGGAGCAGTCAATGAGGGTGAACCAGCCGCGTGACTCCCCACCACACCCCCTCCTCCCCCCCCCCCCCCATCGCGAGTTGGCTTCCACCTGTCCGCACTGACTCAGGTAACGAGCGCCGCCGGGCTCCCCGTCACGTGCATAGCGCGCACACTGGGGCCTTAGAAGCGGTTTGTCACAATTATTAAAATAGGCCCCTTGTTATCAGGGAGAGGAAGGCTTCCGGAATGACTGACACGGGGATTAGTTACTGCTATGTATTCCTTCAGCTCTGTAAGTGCCTTAGTCATGCCATGCCAAAAACTATTGTTTCCTAGGAGAGAAAAGAAGTTTTCTAAATCCTAACCATGGCAGGGAGATAAATCTGGAGTTCCTTAGTCTGTGACGAAAGAATTATACTTCAGCGCATGAGAAGTCTTCTCCAAAGTCTATACCATCAGATAATGTGCTTTTAACCTCTACAGCGCTGAACGCTGCACCCGTGTACCTATACCCAGGGGGCCCTTCAGAGATGAGTAAGGCCGCGCTTAGAGTGCCGGTGACAGCGACGCGATGTCGCAGCAAAACAAATGCATCGAATCCCTCGTGTGCGCTTATAGTAGGGGCGGCGCGACGGCTTGGTCGCGATCGCTGGAAGTCAATTTAATTTGATTTTTTTCAGCGACCACAGCGTCGCCGGCGCGGGCACTATAAGCGCGGCCATTGTTGTAGATTTTATATTAGGTGGAGAAAATATGGCCTCATTCTGGAAGCCAGTAGATATCGCCAATTAATGCCGCAGCCTTTCTGTTGGTGAACTTGTGGCTATATTTTTAGTGTATGGCAGAAATGGACCCAACAAGTTTCGGGAAGCAGAACACAGACAGCACAAACAGAGCAGCAAGCAACAGGGGCCCAGAGGCTGTTGTAAGTAATGGATATATAGCAGCCCCCAGCCGTTCTGCAGCTATCTGGCAATGTTACAGCGATCTGGGGGAAGTTCAGGCAGAGATTTGGAAAGTATTTAGCAGCCAGAGGAGCTGAGTAGAAACATGATAACATTAAATCATTGATATTTTTACATGTTGTGGGGGAGGAGGATTTGGATATTTACAGTCATTGTAAGTTTGGGAGAAGGTACAAGTGGGGAGTTAAGTGAGAGGCCGACCAATTTGAAGGAATATTTGTATGCCAAAAAGGTGTTGAAACCATAGCACATGTCCCTAAATGAATAAAACGCTGGTGAATTCCCAGGGTCTCTGATCAGAGATCAAATCATTTGTGGCATCTAACGAAACGTGTTGAAAGAGACTTCTCCGTGAAGCCGAGGATAAAACTCTCCAGATGTACAGGGCAGCAGAAACTGTCAAAGAAAAAGAATTGAATTCACAACAAGGGGATGCTCAATACAGGCATACCCCGCATAAACGTACGCAATGGGACCGGAGCATGTATGTAACACACGCATACCCCGCATTAACGTACGCAATGGGACCGGAGCATGTATGTAACACACGCATACCCCGCATTAACGTACGCAATGGGACCGGAGCATGTATGTAACACAGGCATACCCCGCATTAACGTACGCAATGAGACCGGAGCATGTATGTAACACAGGCATACCCCGCATTAACGTACGCAATGGGTCCGGAGCATGTATGTAACACACGCATACCCCGCATTAACGTACGCAATGGGACCGGAGCATGTATGTAACACACGCATACCCCGCATTAACGTACGCAATGGGACCGGAGCATGTATGTAACACAGGCATACCCCGCATTAACGTACGCAATGGGACCGGAGCATGTATGTAACACAGGCATACCCCGCATTAACGTACGCAATGGGTCCGGAGCATGTATGTAACACAGGCATACCCCGCATTAACGTACGCAATGGGACCGGAGCATATATGTAACACAGGCATACCCCGCATTAACGTACGCAATGGGACCTGAGCATGTATGTAACACATGCATACCCCGCATTAACGTACGCAATGGGACCGGAGCATGTATGTAACACAGGCATACCCCGCATTAACGTACGCAATGGGACCGGAGCATGTATGTAACACATGCATACCCCGCATTAACGTACGCAATGGGACCGGAGCATGTATGTAACACAGGCATACCCCGCATTAACGTACGCAATGGGACCGGAGCATGTATGTAACACACGCATACCCCGCATTAACGTACGCAATGGGACCGGAGCATGTATGTAACACAGGCATACCCCGCATTAACGTACGCAATGGGACCGGAGCATGTATGTAACACAGGCATACCTCGCATTAACGTACGCAATGGGACCGGAGCATGTATGTAACACAGGCATACCCCGCATTAACGTAAGCAATGGGACCGGAGCATGTATGTAACACAGGCATACCCCGCATTAACGTACGCAATGGGTCCAGAAGCATGTATGTAACACAGGCATACCTCGCATTAACGTACGCAATGGGACCGGAGCATGTATGTAACACAGGCATACCCCGCATTAACGTAAGCAATGGGACCGGAGCATGTATGTAACACAGGCATACCCCGCATTAACGTACGCAATGGGTCCAGAAGCATGTATGTAACACAGGCATACCTCGCATTAACGTACGCAATGGGACCGGAGCATGTATGTAACACAGGCATACCCCGCATTAACGTAAGCAATGGGACCGGAGCATGTATGTAACACAGGCATACCCCGCATTAACGTACGCAATGGGTCCAGAAGCATGTATGTAACACAGGCATACCTCGCATTAACGTACACAATGGGACCGGAGCATGTATGTAACACAGGCATACCCCGCATTAACGTACGCAATGGGTCCAGAAGCATGTATGTAACACAGGCATACCCCGCATTAACGTACGCAATGGGACCGGAGCATGTATGTAAAGCGGAAATGTACTTAAAGTGAAGCACTCCCTTTTTCCCACTTATCGATGCATGTACTATAATGCAATCGTCATATACGTGCATAACTGATGTAAATAACGCACGTGTAACAGGCTCTATAGTCTCCCCGCTTGCGCACAGCTTCGTTACAGGTAGGGAGCTGGTATTGCTGTTAAGGACGTGCTGACAGGCGCATGCGCGAGCTGCAGTTTTCCTATTGAGCGATATGTACTTACTCACGAGTGTACTTAAAGTGAGTGTCCTTAAACCGGGACTCATGTCCTCAGTATTAAAGTGGACAGTCAGAAATACTCACAACAAAAATCAGAAGCACATATAAGGAAAGTCCCTGCTATAAGAGATAACGCCTATAGAAGGTTATGTGGCTAATCTGTGTACCCTATAGATGGAAAAGGACCCTAGGGAGCAGTATAATAAAGGTAAAGCCCGGTCCCGGCCCCTGCCGTCCTTCCCCGGGGCCCATCTGGCTACCAGACCCCGGAGTCACCCGGTTTTAATGCACCGTGTAACCCCTTGCGAACCCTGTACTGTGATTCTTTTATTCCTGTTGTGTAAATGTAATAACGCTTTAAAATGGTGTAACTATAAAGCAGAGCCAGAGTCTCTGGACATGCAGGGCTGAGAAACCCTGGTGCAGCCCGCATGTCCAGGGAAAAGGGCTGCTGCTGGGTCTGGAGGGAGGAGGAGAGGTGCAGGAGAGAAAGGACATAGTGTCCAGGGGTGGAGATCGGGCCGGGGGCCACCCCCCCGAAAAGTGGAGCAAATAGCTGCCTTTCCAGCCAGAACTGTGCCCGCCCAACGGGAGATATCCTGTCGGCCGGGGGAAGCCGTTGCCGAGTCCCTCTGCTAGCCGCTGTTCCCATTGGCCCGTTTGTTTTTTCCCTCCACAACCCTTTACCTCAATCATCCCCACCCCCAGCCCTGATTGGCCAATGCAAATGGGCCCTCGCTTCCTGATTTGGTCCATGAGCAGCATCCATGCTGTGATGGGTCGCCAGCCCCTTTACCTATGGCAGAAGGTAGCCAGATAAGGGGAGCCTGATCAGCGCTCCAGAGATCACTTGGATCCTGACGTGCAGACGGACTATGCAGTGTTTTTGTCGGAGACACCCGAACACAAAGCTGAGCGCCTTGCAAGTGGGAGATTTAAAAAGTGCTTCGTGCTGCGGAACTGTAGCTGGGCCGGAGAAGCGGAGAGCTGCAGATGTGAAAGGGCTCTGCCGCGAATTGCACCAGAGAGCTCTGGATAGTCCCTACCCCAACAGAGTGTGGAAGCAAACCCTGGGTAACCCTTCAATGTGACGCCCAGCACCTAGCTAGCTAGGATTCCCCCTGTACGCCCCCTGTTTTGGTGAGTATAGCTCTGATTGTGTTCTTGGTGCTGTGCTTGCTGGCTTCGGCTGAAATAAAAATGCTTTATTGAACTGCTTTGTCCTGTCTGGACCCTTGATCCCTAGGCCAAGTGTTTTTTTATTTTTTAAAGCATTTTTGCTAACGGATGGATGGACGGACACACAATACTCCCCTGCACATCACTTCCCACCCCCCTTCCTGCACATCACCCCCCAGCCTGCACACCACCCCCCTTCCTGCACATCACCCCCCCTAGCCTGAACATAACCCCTCAGCCTACACATCACCCCAACCCAGCCTGCACATCACCCCCCACTGCCCATCACATCCCATCCAACCTGCACATCACCCCCCCAGCCTGCACATCACCCCCCTTGCCCATCACATCCCCCTTTCCTGCACATCAACCCCACCCCCCTGCACATCCCATCCTCCCTACCTGCACATCACCACACACACACACACACACACACACATACACACACACACCGTACCTCCGCTGGGGGGGAGCTGAGAAGGGAGCTGGTTCCTGGGAACCACACAGACAGCTGACATCCCGGCACAGGCTGCGTAAGATCCTCCTCCGCTCCCCCCCCCCCCCCTCTTACAGACTTACCAGCTCTCCTGCAGAGCACACAGCCTTCTGCACTGCACGGGTAAGTGCTGCGTGGGGCTGCCGCTGCGATGCCGGCTTCAGGGAGAGCTGGGAGAGTTATCCCAGCTATCTCCCTCCAGCGGCCATTTTTATATATTTTTAAATCGCGGTTATAACGCGGTCGGGTCGGGTGGACCCCGAGGACCACGTTATAATGGGGTTCAGCTGTACTACTAATGTGTTTTTTTAATATAAATAAATAAATCAGTTCTGTAGAATTAGATAATACTTTCTACATTTTGTTTAATTCAACTAGTAATGCCATTCTTCATGAGTTTTAATATACTGATCATCCTTTGATTTCTATAGCAGGTTAGCACACCTCCTCAGCAGTGCAAGATCTTGCCTGTAAAATCTGGATCACTCTCTTTTAAAAGATCCTCTAGATCTTGTATTGGATCATTCATCCCTAAACCATCATTATCTTCGCTAGGGATTACAATATTAGTATTGGTTATATCTTTGATAGAGTTATTGAAAAATCTATGCAATGTTAGTCAATGTTTGTCAGTCAATTTATACAACCCAAAATCTCTAGGGTCAATCATGGGTTTCAAAGAGAGACCCTTTCTTAGTACTTCAAATAATGATAAGTCAAGTTGACAAATTAAAAATTCCACTGGATATTTTTGAGGGACAGGTTTATTAAAAAACAGTATATAGATACTGTGGTTGACTCAGCAATTGAGAAAGTAAGAAAAGTAAAGTGCTCTTCTCTCCTACAATATAAAAGTAAAAAGCGCAGTCAAGAGTCAAGAATTGACAGTGTGGGAACTAGTGCTAAGAAGGCTGTTTCCTCTAAACCAATTCCAGCTTTCATCACACAGTTTAATACGGCACATGGCTCAATTAAAAAGATCTTGAGCAAACATTGGAGGATATTGCAATTAGATCCTATTTTGGGACTACTAATTAAATCAAGACTGGAGGTAGTTTTTAGGAAGGCCCAAAATTTAAAGAGATTGTTGGCCCCGAGTCTGGTTAAAAATAAAAAGAATGTACCCAGTGATATCACAACACGTTTTGGTATCACTGGAAACTATAAATGCAGGAAATGCAAGACTTGCCTTCATATGAAAACAGATAAAAACGTTGTTTCATCGGTTACACAAAAGAATTATCCCGTTCATAGCTTTATTAATTGTCTGACAACCCTTGTTGTATACTTACTGCAATGTAAGTGCAACTTACAATACATTGGGAAAACAAAAAGGATATTAAAATTAAGGATTTTGGAACATCTGAAAAGTATTAAGAATATTCCAAAAGTGGTGGAGAAAGGTTTACCATTAACACCATTATTAAAACATTTTCAGGGTGTCCATAAATGCGATCCCAGCTCCTTGAGATTTATGGGAATAGAGTGCATTCCCGGATCAGAAAGACAAAGGGATATAGATCTGGTCTTATTGAAAAAAGAACAGCTCTGGATATACACATTTGAGTCCAGATACCTGAAATGGTTGAACTCAATCCTTTCTTGCGATAAGCTATGAATTTACCACAATGTTTTGGTATTATCTGCTTTCTTGTTTAATCTGGTTTTATCCATTTTTTATTCAATTTTTACTACATGTCTGGTCCAAGTGTCATATACAGTATGTAATTATATATGTAAGCATTTGTGCTGTGAGTTTTCCTTATATTTTTATTGGCATTGATTTGTCTTAAACATTTGCTAAAAATATATTATCACTTTTATCACACATTATATATTGACATTCATATATTTGCCTTTCAATTGTATTATCAATGCACTTTATATATATATTTGCACTTTAATTGTATTCTTAATATATATCTTATAAATAGCTTAGTGGTTATCATTATTATTAATTTTTGCACTATTATTAATGTATTATACACTATACTGATTTATGTATGTATCTACTATATATTTCTGAAATGTCTGTATGTTTGTCTGCATGCCCTGTGTCCCTAGGGCCAATCGCATTGCACCTTTGGCCTGTCACTCCACCTCAACACTGTCCCACCCCTCACCACACTGTCCCACCCCTCACTGACTCTCATTGGCCTTCGGCCAACACCACTGCCACACTGTCCCACCCCTCACCCCACTGTCCCACCCCTCACTGACAACACTGCTCTGGGGCGACCTCTCAACCCACAAAACCCTCACCGCCTGTAGCGCAACACTGCCTCTTACAAACACCCCCCTCCACCACCACCCCCCACAACCTCATGCACCCCCCTCCACCACCACCCCCCCCCAACCACCACCCCCCCCAACCTACGAACGCACGCCACAGCTCTCCCGCTACTGCAGCCCATCACCAACCCCCCTCACCCAAACATACAACGTACGATGCTCCATCACCCCCCCCTTACACGAACAGCAAACGCACGCTGCTGAACAAACAACGCACGATGCCCCATCACACCCCCCCCCCTCACCCGAACATCCCCGGAGCACACCCAAAACTACCCCACCCCCCTCACCCATACATCCACCTCACGATGCTGCTCCGGAGCCCCTCACCCCCCCCCCACACTCACCCGAACATCCACCTCACGATGCTGCTCCGGAGCCCCTCACCCCCCCCCCCCCCCACACTCACCCGAACATCCACCTCACGATGCTGCTCCGGAGCCCCTCACCCCCCCCACCCACCCCACACTCACCCGAACATCCACCTCACGATGCTGCTCCGGAGCCCCTCACCCCCCCCCACCCCACACTCACCCGAACATCCACCTCACGATGCTGCTCCGGAGCCCCTCAACCCCCCCCCCCACCCCACACTCACCCGAACATCCACCTCACGATGCTGCCCCGGAGCCCCTCACCCCCCCCCCCACACTCACCCGAACATCCACCTCACGATGCTGCTCCGGAGCCCCTCACCCCCCCCCCCACACTCACCCGAACATCCACCTCACGATGCTGCTCCGGAGCCCCTCACCCCCCCCACCCCACACTCACCCGAACATCCACCTCACGATGCTGCTCCGGAGCCCCTCACCCTCTCCCCCCCCCCCCCACACTCACCCGAACATCCACCTCACGATGCTGCTCTGGAGCCCCTCACCCCCCCACACTCACCCGAACATCCACCTCACGATGCTGCTCTGGAGCCCCTCACCCCCCCCCCACACTCACCCGAACATCCACCGCACGATGCTGCTCCGGAGCCCCTCACCCCCTCCCCCCCCCACACTCACCCGAACATCCACCGCACGATGCTGCTCCGGAGCCCCTCACCCCCCCCCCACCCCACACTCACCCAAACATCCACCGCACGATGCTGCTCCTCACCCCCTGTCCGCCCCCCCCTCCTCACCCTCTGTCCGCCCCCCCCCTCCTCACCCTCTGTCCGCCCCCCCTCCTCACCCTCTGTCCGCCCCCCCCCTCCTCACCCTCTGTCCGCCCTCCCCCCCCTCCTCACCCCCCCCTCCTCACACCCCCCCCTCCTCACCCTCTGTCCGCCCTCCCCCCTCCTCACCCGCGAGCCACCAGTCACGGTGGGGGGGGGGGGCAAGTCACGGGAACGACCACATGCCGAACCAGGAGGGGGGGGCATGCACATACATTATGACAATACATATGCCCACGGCTCCCAATCCCCCCCCCACTCCCCTTTCCCCCCCAATCCCCTTTCCCCCCCCCAGTCCCCTTTCCCCCCCCCCCACTCCCCTTCCCCCCCCACTCCCCTTTCCTCCCCCACTCCCCTTCCCCCCCCACTCCCCTTTCCTCCCCCCACTCCCTTTTCCCCTTCCCCCCAGTCCCCTTTCCCCCCCCCGCTCCCCTACCCCCCCGCTCCCCTTTCCCCCCCTCCGCTCCCCTTCCCCCCCCCCTCCGCTCCCCTTTCCCCCCCCCACCGCTCCCCTTTCCTCCCCCCCCCTCCGCTCCCCTTTCCCCCCCCCTCCGCTCCCCTTTCCCCCCCCTTCGCTCCCCTTTTCCCCCCCCTCCGCTCCCCTTTCCCCTCCACTCCCCTTTCCCCTCCACTCCCCTTTCCCCTCCGCTCCCCTTTCCCCTCCGCTCCCCTTCCCCCCCCTCCACTCCCCTTCCCCCTCCCTCCTCTCCCCTTTCCCCCCCTCCCCTTCCCCCCCCTCCGCTCCCCTTTCCCCCCGCTCCCCTTTCCCCCCCCTCCGCTCCCCTTCCCCCCCCTCCACTCCCCTTCTCCCCCCTCCGCTCCCCTTTCCCCCCCCCTCTGCTCCCCTTTCCCCCCCCCTCTGCTCCCCTTTCCCCCCCCCCTCTGCTCCCCTTTCCCCCCCCCTCCGCTCCCCTTTCCCCCCCCCTCCGCTCCCCTTTCCCACCCCTCCGCTCCCCTTTCCCCCCCCCTCCGCTCCCCTTTCCCCCCCCCCCTCCGCTCCACTTTCCCCCCTCCGCTCCCCTTTCCCCCCCCTCCGCTCCCCTTTCCCCTCCGCTCCCCTTTCCCCTCCGCTCCCCTTCCCCCCCGCTCCCCTTTCTCCTCCGCTCCCCTTTCCCCTCCGCTCCCCTTTCCCCCCCTCCCCTTTCCCCCCCTCCCCTTTCCCCCCCTCCCCTTTCCCCCCCTCCCCTTCCCCCCCCTCCGCTCCCCTTTCCCCCCCCTCCGCTCCCCTATCCCCCCCCTCCGCTCCCCTTTCCCCCCCCCTCCGCTCCCCTTTCCCCTCCGCCCCCCTTTCCCCTACGCTCCCCTTCCCCCCGCTCCCCTTTCCCCTCCGCTCCCCTTTCCCCTCCGCTCCCCTTTCCCCCCCCCTCCCCTTTTCCCCTTCCCCTTTCCCCCCCCTCCGCTCCCCTTCCCCCCCCTCCGCTCCCCTTTCCCCCCCCTCCCCTTCCCCCCCCTTCCCCCCCGCTCCCCTTTCCCCCCCCTCCGCTCCCCTTTCCCCCCCCCTCCGCTCCCCTTTCCCCCCCCCTCCGCTCCCCTTTCCCCCCCCCTCCGCTCCCCTTTCCCCCCCTCCGCTCCCCTTTCCCCCCCCTCCGCTCCCCTTTCTCCCCCCTCCGCTCCCCTTTCTCCCCCTCCGCTCCCCTTTCCCCCCTCCTCTGCTCCCCTTTCTCCCCCCCTCTGCTCCCCTTTCCCCCCCCTCCGCTCCCCTTTACCCCCCCTCCGCTCCCCTTTACCCCCCCTCCGCTCCCCCTTCCCCCCCCCCGCTCCCTTTCCCCCCCCCGCTCCCCTTTACCCCCCCTCCGCTCCCCTTTCCCCCCCCCCTCCGCTCCCCCTTCCCCCCCCGCTCCCTTTCCCCCCCCCCCCGCTCCCCTTTCCCCTCCCCTCCGCTCCCTTTCCCCCCCCCTCCGCTCCCCCTTCCCCCCCTCCTCCACCCCCTTCCCCCCCTCCTCCACCCCTTCCCACCACTCTTCGCCTTCCTGCCGCCTTCCCGCCTACCCACCCCTGCCTTCCCGCCTCTGCTTTCGCGCCCACCCGCCTCTGCCTTTCACCCACCCTTACTCCGCCCGCCTCTGCCTTTCACCCACCGCCTCACAGCCGCTGCACGCACTCAACAGACACCCGCCACACTCGACACATACCTGCCGCCACACACACCTGCTGCCTCCCGCCCCTATGCACCGACATCACTGACCCACCTCCTCACACCCTAGCAGGACCCCCACTCACAGACAGCACTCACACCCTAGCAGGACCCCCACTCACAGACAGCACTCACAACCCACGTGCCACCTTCCGCCTCACACCCTAGCAGGCCCCCACTCACAGACAGCACTCACAACCCACGCGCCACCCGCCGCCTCACACTCTAGCAGGACACACGCCTCACATTTTTACATCTGTTATGTCACCAAAATAGACATTGTATTGTGGTGTGTTTACAATAAACCATTTTAAAACAACATCGTATTACATTTTATTCCATCTTTCTTTTCAACATTATTATCCAACCTTTCCAACAAATAGTCATCTATTGTTCCACGATTTATAAATAATACTACCTATTACGCATTTACATCCCGGGCAACGCCGGGTCTCTCAGCTAGTATATTATATTGAGCCTTGGGTAATTTTTTAGTTTGGTGACTAACTTATGTTCTGTTGGCAATCATATGCTTTGTATTAGCACTTAAGACTCGCCATACTTAGCATTAATATGCAGTGGCTGTGCCCGTTTGTTTATGAGCAGCCTCATTGGCTGTGAGTGGTATTTCAATGCGCATGGGCAGCCACCTGACGAAGCACGTGGTGCGAAACGCGTAGAGGTAACGGGAGGCTGCTCTGCGCATGTGCACATTGACTGGTAGGGAACTATCAGGAAGGTGCGAGTGGAGGAGAGATCTGCGGCGCGTTCACGCTGTCCGGACATTTCCGTGAGCACACACGCCATCCGCTATCACTTGTGGTCAGTGTCCATTCCCCTCATTGTGGTTCTTTACCAGGGTGCTGTTAGAACTCTCACTGTGACTGTTTTAGCTGTACTTTCTGGCATTTGTGTGCCCTGTTGCTTTGTTCTTATTTAGAACTTTCTGTGGGGTTTTTCCCACCTGTGTGGTTTTTTTCCCTCTGGTGTGGGACTGTGCTTATTTTATTGTACTGTATTTTATTTTGTTCACTTTTTTATTTATGGTCTTTATTGGACTGTATATATTATTTTGTGACATTGTTTTGTGGTCTATTGGACTATATTTATTGTATTAAAATATCATTTTATTACTAATCCGTGGTGCGCTCTGTGTGCATTTTTGTTTTGGGAGTTCCCTTCTGGGAATTCCCAATAAATAGGAGCGATTTGAGGAGTGGCTCCTCACGTGTAGCTGCAAACGGATTATATCAACTGTTTTGATTGACAGCACGAGCGCTGAAACCTTATCCACTTGTTTTTTGAAACTACAGATAATATTACCTTAGTAATATAAGAATACATTGTAGCTGCTGAGTTACACTGACTGAAGGATTGATTGAAACAGAAATTGAACCCTGGGAAGCAGGATCTTTGCCGATCGATAACAGGAGAACGAATCGATTGGCGGCTTAGGTAATTAGTTTTCAATAAAGGTAATAAAAGGCTGCATATATTAAACAAAAAACGATTTTTTTAAGTGCCTCTTGGATTGCCTCTTGAATTAAACACACATGCCTTGAAAGCACTGGAACTGGACACTGGCGCTCATGTTAAAATTGTATCTGAAAAAAGAATTGAAGAGACTGAAAGCAAAGCCAAAAAATGAGACCAACAACAATAAAAGTAACATGTTATTGTACAATAGACATACATGTGAAGGGGAGATGTATTGTAAGCATTAATCATGAAAGACCACATACAAGCATCTATTTATTCTGCCACAGTACCTAAGGATGGTATTTAAATGTTAGGCCTGGCTGCCTGTGGGAAGTTCAGTTTGGTAAAGCGGGTACTCTCAATACACAATTGCACTGATATATGAGTCATTCATTTGGGAATCTAAGGACTTTTTGCAAGGGCTTGGACGCTTGCCAGCAAACAATTCAGATAAATAGGGACGTCTTACATCTCTGTCGAAAAGTGCCCTTTACCCCTATGTTATAAACATACGGCAGAGTTAGCAAGAATGGAATCACTGCAAGTGATACAAAAAATGAAAGAACCAATTGAGTGGGTGATCTTTTCCAGTGGAAAGAAGCAATGGTCAATAATGCATATGCCTAGATCCTCAAGAGCTTAATAAAAGATCTTAATAAAAGAATGAACTGTTGCACGCTCTGGAGAGAGTATTTACATTTTCGGACACGTTTTGCTACAACAGATTTGTGTGTGTTTAATGCATTGTTTTTTTCTATTATAAACAGGGCCCTGAGACACCTGGCAAATATAGTAAATTACATATTTGTGCATAATTCTTGGTTGGCAGAAGTATATAGATATGATTGCAATTGAGTAAGGGGTTAATATTAACATATTGACAGTTCATTGCGCAGGAGAAAGGTGAGTTGGCTAGAGGGTACTGTGTGTATTAACCCTGGTTGCATATCTAAGTCACGTGCTCACTTGTGTGCTGTTCGTGACAGATGGTATATGGGGACGGATTGAGGGAAGAGATTGTTCATTTGGGAGACCTTTGTGAAGGTGAAAAGTGGGCCAGCTAGAGAACGGTGTATTAACCCTTGTCCTGTATGCATGTCACGTGCTCACAGGTGTGCCATACGTGACACCATTAAACCAATGCATAAATATATACACATAAAACATTAAAAAAACGATTTTCAAACAAAATCCTTCAATTCATAGCAAAATTAGTCCCTAAAACAGATGTTAACCCTCCCAACGCGGCGTCCCAGGGAGGTTACATCAGTGTGATATGTATATGGCTACTCCGCAGTTTTACCTTGACTCAGGGTGCTGAAATTCATATGGCTGGGTGCAGGGCGGCAGACAGATTTCCCGAGGCCCTGCAGGTCTGACCGGGTCCCCCCCACTCACTCCCCCCGAGCCGCAGTGTTGCGAGCCTCATTTCACACCTCTTGGGCCCCCCTCTATCTCCTTTCCTCTTCCCATGTATTTCTCTCCCCTCCATCTCACCTCTCACTCTCCCCCCTCCATCAATTACCCCACTCTCATTCAATCCCTCCCCCCCTCACACAATATATACCCCCCAAAAAAAACAATGCAAAAAACTTCCCACCCCCCAAATATATATAAAAAAATCCCACCCCCCAAATATATACAACCTCCCCCACCTCCCCAAATATATACCAACCCCACAAATACATTTAAAAAAACACCTCCCCAATACATATAAAAACCCCAATACATATAAAAACCCCAATACATATAAAAAAACAAACAATACATATAAAACTCACCCAATGCTTATAAAAAAAGACCCCAATACATATAAAAAAGACCCCAATACAGTACATCTAAAAGAGCCAAATACTGTACATCTAGAAAAATCAATACATATAAAATCCACACAAATACATCTAAAAAAAGACCCCAATACATCTAAAAAAAACAATACATTTAAAACCCACCCAATACATATAAAAAAGAGCCCAATGCATCTAAAAAAACAATACATTTAAAACCCACCCAATACATATAAAAAAGAGCCCAATGCATCTAAAAAAACAATACATTTAAAACCCACCCAATACATATAAAAAAGAGCCCAATGCATCTAAAAAAACAATACATTTAAAACCCACCCAATACATATAAAAAAGAGCCCAATGCATCTAAAAAAGACCCAAAATATATTTTTTTTAAAAACAATACATATATAAAAAAAAAAATATATATATATATATTTAAAAACACTCCCACCCAAATACATAAACAAAATAGACTTACCTTGGGGATGGTCAGGCCGGGCCCGGTGGCTGCAGGAGGGCTGGTGACTGCGGGGGGCCCGGTGGCTGCTGAGGGGGGACCGGTGACTGCCTAGGGGGGAGGGACAGAGACTGCGGGGGGCCCGGCAGCCAGACTGAGCAGTAGCCGCTGGGTTGGCTCTCCCCACCTGCAGGCTTCTTCCTCTTTCTCTACCCCACGCCGGTCCCTCTGACTTCAGCGCATGCGCCTGGCCTCCCACTCATGGCTCCGCGTGCCGGAAGCTGGGCCAAGCTTACTTCCGGCGCTCCGACATCAGAGAGATCCGTCGCGCTGACGACAGAGGGCCCAGCGTGAGACAGAGAGAGGAAGAGGCCTGCAGGTGGGGAGAGCCGGGGCCCGGTGGCAACTGCTTTATCCGGCCACTGGGCCCCCCTGCGGCCACCGGCACTTGTCCCTGCTGTGCCCCCCTGTCGGCGGCCATGACGAGGTAGCAAGCTTGTATAATAATGAGCGCCAGGAACTTTTGTAGTAATTTATTTGTGTCCCCAAGCACAGGGAGCCCCATTCATATTGTGACAACGTTGCATTGTATCTTACATCAGACATACATGAATACGGTTCTTCCATCAGTGTCCACTCTTAACACTCGAATGGAGGTACATATCTTATATCTTTACTGTGCTAAGATCCAGACCCCCCCTCCTCATTGCTTTGGGACATGTCTCCTCATTATCTTGTTAATACTAGGCCCATTGCGGATCCTACCGGGTCCTGCATATGTAACCCAAAACCTTGGCCTTTTTGGTAACTGCAACTTCCACTTCAGCCTGGGACGAATGTCAATGCAGATCCTTGGTTAGAGCCGATCCGCCGGCATCCGGGAATCCTCGTTACTGAGGCCCTCTGTCATATGCTGTTTCACTTAGCAACTATTCTGGAATCCCTTAGTCTTCTCTAGGGATTCTAATTAACAAGGTTACTATCCCTGTCTATAACATAATTAATCAGGGGGGAGATAGGCGTAGATAGAGCACATCTCCCGACATCCTGTGGTAAATATCCAGGAAAACAGACCAGGCCACTCCAAAGTAATAACAAAAAGAGGTTATTTAATGCTGGCTAGACATACAGGGAAAAAGGGGACTGAATGAACGCACCTACGCGTTTCGTACAGGAGTACTTTATCAAGGTAACAAGGAAATGAAATTACTGCCTTTTTATACTTACCTGAGTTGCCTCTAATCCAATGGGGTAATGTTATTACTTTGGAGTGGCCTGGTCTGTTTTCCTGGATAGTTACCACAGGATGTCTGGAGCGGTGCTCTATATACGCCTATCTCCTTCCTGTATCTACATCAGATGGATCGCACGCTGAAGATTTTGTGAGTGCCCCTTGGACAGTACAGGTAAAGTGCTGCAGTGCCTTATTCAAATCCTGTCTCCCATGGACATTGTTCCTCTTTAATACTATTACTGATTGGGTGGTTATATTGTGTACATCACTGTGGATGTCTAAGCCGACTCCACCAGTCACATTCCCCTTCAGTTGTGTTATATTCATTTGGGGGGCACTCCACTACCACTGGACTACCAATCATGGATTTGTGATGTTATTACCATATGCATACGGAACCTGGTTCAATTATTGAGCACCACATACACCACGTTTTCTCAAATTAATCAGGGGGGCCTGGTCTATACTTTTACTATAAGAACATGGGTTCTCCCTGAGGCTCCTATCCTCTTGTCCTCCTGGACCCAAACTGTTGGTTCAACCACCAAAACATTTAAACTGTGATTACAGAAGTAGGTCCCGTGGGAGAAGGTGGGGCCTCTGTAAGCGCCAACATTTCTAGGTACATCATTTGATTATGTGATGTCATCACATAATGCGCGGGGTCTCTGTAAGCGTGTAGCGTTTGTACATGTGGGGTGGTCTCTGTAAGTGTGGGTGGGGTCTCTCTAATTGAGGGGGACTCTCTAAGCATGGGGGACCTCTGTAAGTGCTCAGGGTCTCTGTAATCATGGGGGCCTCTGTAAGTGCATGGGTCTCTGTAAGTTCGGGGGTCTCTGTAAGTTCGGGGGTCTCTGTAAGTGCGGGGGTCTCTGTAAGTGCAGGGGTCTCTGTAAGTTCGGGGGTCTCTGTAAGTTCGGGGGTCTCTGTAAGTGCGGGGGTCTCTGTAAGTGCGGGGGTCTCTGTAAGCGCGGGGGCTCTCTAAGCACGGGGACTCTCTAAGTGCAGGGGTCTCTCTAAGCGCGGGGTCTCTCTAAGCGTGGGGTCTCTGTAAGTTCGGGGGTCTCTGTAAGTGCGGGGTCTCTGTAAGTGCCGGGGTCTCTGTAAGTGCGGGGTCTCTAAGCACGGGGTCTCTGTAAGTGCGGGGTCTCGCTAAACGCAGGATCTCTGAAAGCGCAGGGGGGTCTCTGTAAGCGCAGGGTCTCTGTAAGCATGAGGGGGGTCTCTGCAAGCGTGAGGGGGGTCTCTGTAAGTGCAGGGTCTCTGTAAGTGTGGGGTCTCTGTAAGCGCAGGGGTCTCTGTAAGCGCAGGGGTCTCTGTAAGCGTCGGTCTCTGTAAGCGCGAGGGGGTCTCTGTAAGCACGGGGTCTCTATAAGCGTGGGGGGGTCTCTCTAAGCGCGGGGTCTCTATGCATGGGGTCTCTCTAAGTGCGGGGTCTCTATGCATGGGGTCTCTTTAAGCGCGGGGTCTCTATGCATGGGGTCTCTCTAAGCGCGGAGTCCCTGTATGTGCGTGGTCTCTCTAAGCGCGGAGTCCCTGTACGTGCGGGGTCTCTCTAAGAGTGGGTGGGGTCTCTCTAATTGAGGGGGACTCTCTAAGCATGGGGGACCTCTGTAAGTGCTCAGGGTCTCTGTAATCATGGGGGCCTCTGTAAGTGCATGGGTCTCTGTAAGTTCGGGGGTCTCTGTAAGTTCGGGGGTCTCTGTAAGTGCGGGGGTCTCTGTAAGTGCAGGGGTCTCTGTAAGTTCGGGGGTCTCTGTAAGTTCGGGGGTCTCTGTAAGTGCGGGGGTCTCTGTAAGTGCGGGGGTCTCTGTAAGCGCGGGGGCTCTCTAAGCGCGGGGGCTCTCTAAGTGCAGGGGTCTCTCTAAGCGCAGGGTCTCTCTAAGCGTGGGGTCTCTGTAAGTTCGGGGGTCTCTGTAAGTGCGGGGTCTCTGTAAGTGCCGGGGTCTCTGTAAGTGCGGGGTCTCTAAGCACGGGGTCTCTGTAAGTGCGGAGTCTCGCTAAACGCAGGATCTCTGAAAGCGCAGGGGGGTCTCTGTAAGCGCAGGGTCTCTGTAAGCATGAGGGGGGTCTCTGCAAGCGCGAGGGGGGTCTCTGTAAGTGCAGGGTCTCTGTAAGTGTGGGGTCTCTGTAAGCGCAGGGGTCTCTGTAAGCGCAGGGGTCTCTGTAAGCGTCGGTCTCTGTAAGCGCGAGGGGGTCTCTGTAAGCACGGGGTCTCTATAAGCGTGGGGGGGGTCTCTCTAAGCACGGGGTCTTTATGCATGGGGTCTCTCTAAGCGCGGGGTCTCTATGCATGGGGTCTCTCTAAGCGCGGGGTCTCTATGCATGGGGTCTCTCTAAGCGCGGAGTCCCTGTATGTGCGTGGTCTCTCTAAGCGCGGAGTCCCTGTATGTGCGGGGTCTCTCTAAGCGCGGGGTCTCTCTAAGCGTGGGGTCTCTCTAAGCGCAGGGTCTCTAAGCATGGGGTCTCTCTAAGCGCGTGGTCTCTAAGCGCGGGGTCTCTAAGCATGGGGTCTCTCTAAGCGCGGGGTCTCTCTAAGCGCAGGGGTCTCTCTAAGCGCGGGGTCTCTCTAAGCACGGGGGCTCTCTAAGCGCGGGGTCTCTCTAAGCGCGGGGTCTCTCTAAGCGCAGGGTCTCTCTAAGAGCGGGTCTCTCTAAGTGTGGGGTCTCTCTAAGTGTGGGGTCTCTCTAAGCGCAGGGGTCTCTCTAAGCGCAGGGGTCTTTCTAAGCACAAGGTCTCTCTAAGCGCAGGGGTCTCTGTAAGCGCAGGGGTCTCTCTAAGCGCAGGGTCTCTGTAAGCGCAGGGGTCTCTCTAAGCATTAGAGGGTCTCTATAAGTGCGGGGGCTGGTGCAGTGTTACCGCCATCACGAGGACCCTGCACTGTTTGCAATCTCTCTCTTTTATTTATTTATTTTATTATACGGTGATACTAAGGAGCGGGCGCTTCTTCCTTTTGTGTTGCGACGGTTGTCCTTGTGGATGTGCGCTATCCAAAGGAGCTGCCCTGACTCCCCAGAATGAAAATCAACTATTTGAACCAGTTCCATTAACCCTCGTACTAATGTCTGCACATAACTATCTATTATGGGACTCCCCCTGTCCCCTCTCCAAGTCTCTCTCACTCACGTCAAGTATTTCACTCCCCCTCTCCAAGTCTCTCTCACTCCCTCCCTCCCCATGTATCACTCCGCCCTCCCAAGTCTCTTCCTCCCCCTCTCCTCTCCCCTCTCCAAGTCTCTCTCACTCACGCCAAGTATCTCACTCCCCCTCTTCAAGTCTCTCCCACTCCCTCCCCATGTATCACTCCGACCTCCCAAGTCTCTTCCTCCCCCTCTCCCCTCCCTTCCCCAAGCCTCTTTCACTCCTGAAGCCTCTCACTCCCCCCTCCCCAAGTCTATCTCATTCCCCCCTGCACCCAAGTCTCTCTTAGTTCCCCTCCCCAAGTCTCTCTCACTTCCCCCCTAGTCTCGCTCACTACCCCTCAACCCTTTCCCAAGTCTCTCACTCCCCCCTCTCCCCTCACCAAGTATCTCACTCCCCTTCTCCCCTCCCCAAGTCCCTCACTCCCCCTCAACCCCTCCCCAAGTCCCTCACTACACCCCTCTCCCCTCCCAAGTATCTTACTCCCCCTCCCCCTCTCCCAAGTCTCTCACTCCCCCCTCTCTCCTCCCCAGGTATTTTATTCCCCCTCTCCCTCCCCAAATTTCTCCCTCCCCCTCCCCAATTCTCTCACTCCCCTCTCGCCAAGTCCATCTCACCGCCCAAGACCCTCCCTGTGGAGCAGGGGGAATCCATTCTGGCAGCAAGTCATGACTGACTTCCGTTCCCCTCTGCTACCACCTCCGCTGTCACCGTCACGCTCCCTCCTGCTCCCCCCTCTGCCGCTACCATCGTGCTCATTCCTCCCCACTCACCTCCACATTTCTGCCTGACCTGTTTTCCCTACACTGCAACTGCCCCGCTCGCCCCCTCCCCCCCCCTTGAGTTCCGACTCCATGGATGATAGTAATTTGGACTTCAGCTAAAGAAAAATCACGAGTGTAGAAGTTAAAAGGTCTTGGAAGCAACTCGAGCTGCAGGCTTGAAATTCGATAAGGAGACATGCGTTTTTGAGGTTACGGAAATTAACATTTATTGGTGACATGGTTTCCCACGGAGTGATAAAACCGGACAGAAGAAAAGGGTTAGCTATTGAAATGAGGCCTTGTCCAAAGTTAAAATAAAGAATGTTCAACCATTCCTGGACAGGGTGAACAAGAATGGGAAATGTATTCCTAATCTATTAACAAACACTGCACCACTGAGGACACTCCTGGAAATTAAAAATGAAAGCCAGAGGAATCGAGGGAGATGTTTAAACAACAATTGGTGAAGGAGCCAAGGTTCATACTTTATGCACCTGAAAAGCCTTTTAACATTTCAGCAGATGCAGAACAGTCAGAGCTGGGCGCAGTACGTCTCCAGAAGCACAATTATTGTTGGCAACTTGTGGGTTATGCCTCCAGATAATTTATTGATGCGAAAAGCAGGTGTGCCCAAAATGAAAAGGAGCTTTTAGAAATATTGTTTGCCTGTGAACAATTTAACCAATAGATTAGCGGCCAGATGGGGTTAATAGAAAGAGATCACAGGCCTCTGATGGTATTATTTGGTAAACTACTAATTGAGTGCACTTTGAGGATTCAACGAATGATAATAAAATTGCAGAAGTATAATTTAGTTGAAACTGATATGCCAAGAAAATGTATGTTTACATAATATACTGTACACTGTCCAGAGCAGTGGCCTCACCGACGCACAATGAGAAGACCTCAGGAACAGAGATGCAAGCTTATGTTGATTTAATTGTAGCTAACAACCAACTGCAAAGAATCCAATGAGAAACAGAGAACAATAAATTACTAAGAATCCTTGTCATAGTGAAAGGATAACCTGATGAAAATGGAAATTGCCCGATAAAAGTGTAAGAGATTACTGGAACTTTCAGTGATAGACAGAATAATTTCCAAGGCCAGTAAGGTTGTAATACTGACAAGTATTCCAAAAGATTTGCTGCACAAGATCTGTGAGGGTCAATGCAGGAGCAGGGAAGTGCAAACAAAGAGCAAGTGAACTGTAGTATGGATCACAAATTAATACAATCGTTGCTAATGTGGTAAAAAAAATATTTTTTTTCAATTCTTCAAATACAAATGATGCCAATATGCAGAGCAATGTCTTCCAGATAAGGGGAGCGCAGAGTGCCACAACATGGATATGTGAAATAGACCAAAAACAATAGTATAGCCAATTTTGACAAATGGTGTGTATAAATAAAATGTGCGTGTGGTCCCACTCACAAATTGATCCTTAATTGTCAGGCATTCCAGAGATTCAATCTCTCTCTGATGAGAGCAATGTTGAGGATTCTCCAAAGAGATGCGTCCGCTATCCTTCCAGTGTACCGAGATGTAAAAGAAAAGACTCCAAATGGTGTAGTACAGTACGTCTGAGACAGTTGTAATAAAAAAGTATCAATTGACAATGTGAAACTCACATTTTGCACATAAGTAACATGCATTGGAGAGGTTAAGGGTTGGAGACCCGTGGTATTATCATGCCGGTGGTCTCTGCCTGCTCTCTTCCGCATCCGTTACTTCCTGTGACATCTCGACTGTAGGCGGAAGTTGCAGGGCTCGGATGACTCGGCTGCCATGCTCTAACTCCAGTTCTCCACATGATAGATGCTGATTCAACACGTTTCAAGCATTAAAGCAGCAGTTCAAGCTGCCGTTTTTTTATTTTATTTTCATTTTTTCCTTTAATATGTGCATCAATACAATGCACACAATAAGTAATTAGCTAAATTGCCGATCGATCCCTTCTCCTGTGATCGATCGGCGAAGATTCGGCTCGGGGGTTCACTAAATGGCGGTCAGTGCAGCAGAAGAGGACCAAAGATGCAAAGTTCTGTGGGGAAGATCATGTGACCAGGCAATCACTAGATAAAATAGGTGCACTTCTAGAGAGAGAGGGCGAGGCTCAAAAAGGGGTGTGCCAGGGCCTGTTTCAGAAGAGGAAGGGGATGTGACTTTGTAAATTATTGCTATAGAAACAAAAAATACCTGTTACATTATAATACATAAAAAATGTCATTCAGACTTGTTTAAAAAAAATGCTACATGTATTTTTTCATAGTACAGAACAGATTTATTTTAATCCCACATGTAGGATATTGTTTGGTCTATAGCTTTAAAGGCGAAAACAAATTATTTAAATCGTGCCCTCTGCTGTTAGACCTTGTCCTTTTTGGGTTGACTAGATCGTGTGCATCACGTATGTACATGTACATTTATACATTCTCATGCTGGCAAATGTCACGGCTCCCCCTGGTGGTACATGGCGGGATCTTCTACTCCGACACTGCCATTAAATCATAAGGGAGCTGAGGCACACTGCTTGGTGACTGGGTTTGTTATGTTATCTGTGGGAACGATGTCTCGCGCGGTACAGGTGTGTTCACCAAGTCACAATAGCTGCGGGCTCCGAGATAGGGACGGCGTTAACCCTTTCAGTGTTGGAAGCGTGTGCGATCTCCTCGACCAAACGATCAAGAGAGAGGCGTCTACTGGATGTCGCAAAGGCCGCCAGAGTGCTGGCCTTTGTGGTGGTGGTGGTGACAGGCATCACTAGGGCCCTCAAGGAGTTGATACAACTTCTGCAAATTTCATCGTGGGCTTTGCAAAAACAGCCAATCTTTGCAAAACGTGGCAAAAACCACCAAATGTGTGCAGCTTTTTGATTTATTATATATTTTTTTGCTGTGAGGATTGCTGATAATATGCAAATTCTGACATTTTTACGATTTAGTGGTATACTTGATCGGAAACCAGTGGGTCCCCAGAGGTAGGGGAGCCACACACCACTAGCTTTGCCATATGCGGAAGATACCCTGGGCACTCAGTCCCGGGCCCGGCGGCAAACGTCCAAAGTGTACTCGTTTTGGGAAAGTGTACACATGCTTCACACGTCTCTACATCTGGAGACAAGGACTGGAATTCCAATGGAAGGAAAACACATTCTTGGGTCTATACTTAAAAGAAATATTGGAGCAAAGGAGTGTAGCCCTTTTTCTGACGCCTCCCAAAGGGACTACTGGTCACTGTACAACACCTGCGGCTCCAGGAGATCTGAGCTTCCGCTAGCTGGGAGCCTGGGGTAACTATTCTAGCGCAGCGCCTTCACTTACCCAGGATCCCCGTGATGTGAGATTCCCCTGGGCAAGAAATACATACACACACATGTGATGCAACCAACTTTACTGTAATAATGATAATGCACGGCAACCTTATCACTTTATAATGCAACGTAGCAATAACACATATCAATTCACACACACCGCATACCCTAATACATAACCTTAGCAGTAATGCCAAACACCCTAATAACTGGTACCGTCCTTATAACGGTAGTGGCTCCGCCACGCTCCTAATGAGTACTGTCTCAGTCCCGCTACCGCGTGCTCCACACCGTGTCCGTGTACGGTAATGTGTTGGTATAGGCTCAGTTCTTTAACCATTCGCTCAGTGTTCCTAAAGAGTTTAGCCTAAGGCGGGATCAGCGCCTGTTGACCGGTGTTGGTGCACTTGTTGTTATAGTACCTTCCGGTCACGGCGGTGACCGGTACCTCTTCGCAAAGGGTCAGATGAATCAGCGGTCTGCCTCCTGGGTCTCAATGTCCAGCCGTCTGGTCCCAGATGACTTGCCAGCAAAACCTGCTCCGCACGCTTGTCCCTTTGTCCCTAGCTGTCTACACAGTAAAGGGTGATGCTCGCTACCACTATGGGCGTCCCTGCAGCACAGCAACCTTTGGTGACTTCATGGAACACTCCTAGGGGCCTACGGGGTAGCCTGTCCTATGCAGGTGGGTCACTGACCCCCCGCACCCACTCTACCTCTCCCTTCACCTCCCGGATCCCCTCTGCCTAACTCAACCTAACACCTGCAGCAAACACACTGCACTCACACTGTACCTGCAGCAAACGTGCTGCACTCAACCGGGTACCGGCAGCAAACGTGCTGCACACACACACACTGTGCCTACTTGTCAGCGCACACAGCACTGACAGCCATGACACTGACATGACTACACACTCCACACATTGCTAAGGGCATGCGCGAGTCCCTGATGGCCGCCACAACAACTCCCAGACTGTTCCTGCGCATACGCGATCACACGCACGTTCGCGCATCCTGTCATGGCGGCCCCCGCTAGCCGGGTACACCACCAAGACTCAGGGGACTCGGAGCGCTCCCTGCTCCGGCCCGCACCCTCGCGCCATGCCGGCGGGTCCGTCGCTGGCTCCGGCGGCACCCGCAACCACTCAGCAATCATGGAGGGGGGTCTCTAGAGGCAAAATAAGACCGGGGCTACAGGAGTAATTAGGGCATTACTTTAATTGTGCATCTCTGTGTTGAAGTATGAAGATGCTTTGATATAACCGTGCATTTATTTTCCTCCTGTCAAAAACCCATCAGGCGGCATAAACCTTCTGGGTGTACAATCTGTGCCAAATGTAAAGAGAGCGATTAACAAGCTTGTTAAATATGACGGCATGGAGCAGGAAATGGTGCAGTCCGTCAAAGAAAACGTCTGTGCGCTGATAAATAGGTCCCTCCATGATACAGCCACCCTGTGTGCTGATAAATAGGTCCCTCTACGATACAGCCTCCCTGTGTGCTGATAAAAGGTCCCTCTACGATACAGCCCCCCTGTGTGCTTATAAATAGGTCCCTCTACGATACAGCCCCCCTGTGTGCTTATAAATAGGTCCCTCTACGATACAGCCTCCCTGTGTGCTTATAAATAGGTCCCTCTACGATACAGCCTCCCTGTGTGCTGATAAATAGGTCCCTCTACGATACAGCCTCCCTGTGTGCTGATAAATAGGTCCCTCTACGATACAGCCTCCCTGTGTGCTGATAAATAGGTCCCTCTACGATACAGCCTCCCTGTGTGCTGATAAATAGGTCCCTCTACGATACAGCCTCCCTGTGTGCTGATAAATAGGTCCCTCTACGATACAGCCTCCCTGTATGCTGATGTAACGGTGTTCCCCCCCCCCCCCCAATCTCATATTGGCACCTTACGTGAGGAAACTGCCCCATGTTACATGTGTGGTGCACCTGCTGGCTTACAGGACTCCTGAGTCTTCCGCGGTGATATGGGGAAGTACATCAGGACTGGCTCGTGAAGTAATGCTGAGAACTACTCACTTCTGGTACAACGCCTCCATCTCTCCCAGGTCCCCACGACAGCAGGGAGGAGTCTGGAAGAGAACCTCTGGGTGCAGCTTCTCCCTGAATGACTCCACTCTCAGGCAAGAAGGTTCTTTCAAATTGGACATCCTTTATTGTCATCTTTACTGGCAGACTGCCCATCATTGCGGCCGGTCTCTAGCCGCACATCATACTGTAAAGGTTGCCCACCTCAAGGAAGTCCCTGGACACCACTCCTAGTCAGGGCCCTAGAAGCTGCCCTTGCTCTTCCGTTACTCTCTAATAGAGTAAGAGGAATAGTCTGCCCACCTCTCCCCTAAGGGTGGGCCACAATCCTTGCCAGAGCCCTGGCACTGTGTTGGGTCAGACAGTCTCATTCAAGTAGCATGAGACACTCACACACACTTCAACACAAGTAAATTCAGGAAGTGATGCGTACTATATAGCTCCAGTAGGCACCACCCCTGTGTCACTGTAAGTGGACACAGAGCATGATGTCACTTCCTACACTATACAATACACATCACAGGGGATGAGGGCAAACCTCATGATTACTCCTGGCAGACCTGCCCTTTTAACAGGAATTATTGCACAGGAGGAGAGAGGCATGTAACCCCAAAATTACACAGGGCTACACTGATAAATAGGTCCCTCTACGATACAGCCTCCCTGTGTGCTGATAAATAGGTCCCTCTATGATACAGTCTCCCTGCGTGCTGATAAATAGGTCCCTCTACGATACAGCCTCCCTGTGTGCTGATAAATAGGTCCCTCTACGATACAGCCTCCCTGCGTGCTGATAAATAGGTCCCTCCAAGATACAGCCTCCCTGTGTGCTGTTAAATAGGTCCCTCTACGATACCGCCTCCACGTGTGCTGATAAATAGGTCCCTCCACGATACCGCCTCCCCGTGTGCTGAGCTCATACTGGATATTAAGATACTGTATGTTAAAATGTGTTTTAAAATGTAGGCCTGAGAGACTAATAATACATCATAAGAACACAATATACTACACATCTTCACCGCCAGAGGCCCGCAACCAGGAACGCAGGAACTATTTTCTAGTTGGGGGATTTTGTCCATAAGAAATCAGTAACATACATACGTTGCCATAATGGAAAATTTATAAACCCAGGGGGCTTCAGCCCCCCCCCCCCCTCCTGCACTCTCAATTCCAGCCCCCCCCCTCCCCCGGCACTCCTAGTTTCAGCCCCACTGTATCCCTAGTTCCAGCCCCCCCTGTACCCCTACTTTCAGCCTCCCCTGCACCCCAAGTTCCATCCCCCCTGCACCCCTAGTTCCAGCCTGCCTGCAACTCTAGTTCCAGCCCCCCTGTACCCCTAGCTCCAGCCCCCCTGTACCCCTAGTTCCAGCCCCCTGCATCCCGACTTCCAAGCCCCCTCCTGCACATCTAGTTGCAGCGCCCGCGCACCCTTAGTTCCAGCACCCAGTGCACCCCTAGTTCCAGCACCCCCAGTTCCAGCCCCCTGAACCTCTAGTTCCAGCCCCCCCTGCACCCCTAGTTCCAGCCTCCCTCCCCCCCCTGCCCACAACACATTGCAATGTGATGTTAATTAAATATACGTAGTTACGTCAGACTCATTAGGGAATTTTTACATCTGACATACTAGAGCAAATGTTAAACAAAACAGGCCGCAGCTTACTAACCGTAGCGGTACTGTGTCTGATTTATTCAATAAATTCATTCGTAAAACATATAGCAATATTTAATAAAAAGGGGAGAGGATTTATTTATTTTTTCAAGTTAATGTTTTTTCTTTAAAAAGAAAATGGAAATGTGAGTTTGTTCATTTTAAAAAAAAGCGGTGGTACTCTGCGTTTAACAATAAAAAAAAGTAGTGTTACACCTTTCCTTGCACCCTCACGCTTCAACCACTAAAAGAGGATTGAATTATAACTTGAAATATTCACCATGGAGGCCATTTTTGGGGTCCCCGCAAAAATACTTGTACAGATGTATTCCTCAGAACTAGAAACAGACTGCCTCATTTTACAGTGAACAGAAGGAAGGGAACAGAAGGAAGGGAAATACTGTATATGTATATAAAGGCTGCTCATAGTTTCACACCACAATATTCTGAGGGGGTTTTACACTTTGGAATTTTCATATCATAGAAGAAATTAGAGTTAATTTGATGTTTTTTTCTGATTGCAGATTCAAAATTGTCCCGTCCCTGAACCCAGGAGAGAGAAAGAAGAAGAAAGACACCAGAGAGGGGTGGGGTGAGAGACAGACAGCGAAGGAGAGAGAAGGGTGTCGGAGAAATGAGATAGATATGAAAAGGGTGAGGGTGATAACATGAGAAGATAAGAAGAAAGGAAGAATCCAGAGAAGAGACAAGTGGGAGAGAGAAGACAGGCAGAGGGAAGGAGAGGTGGGAGAGAGAGAAGACATAGGGAAGGAGAGGTGGGAGAGAGTGAAGACATAGGGAAGGAGAGGTGGGAGAGAGAAGACAGTCAGAGGGGAGGAGAGGTGGGAGAGGGAGAGAAGATAGACAGAGGGGAAGAGAGGTGGGACTGGGAGAAAACAGAGAGGGGAGGAGAGGTGGGAGAGAGAGAAGACAGACTGTGGTGAGGAGAGGTGGGAGAGGCAGATTTAAGGGATAAAAGAGAAGGCAGAGACAAGGAGAAAACAAGAAGATATGAACTGAGGAAATAAGTAAGAACGATGGAGCATTCGATCCGGTTGTCGTTTGGGACCGTCTTTTTCTTGGGTCTCTTGTCTTTGTATCAGACCCAGTGGAGACGACCGCCAAAGTGGATATGCCCTGTGCCCTGCAACTGCAGCATCGATAGTGTCCTTTGTGATGGCCTGAACTTCATACCCAGCACTTACTCCTCCAACATCATCTCACTGTAAGAGAGCCTGTGTATGTCTATAAGAATCCACACACGCCTGAGAATCCACAAACGCCTGAGAATCCACACACGCGTGGGTATCCACATGCACCTGAGAATTCACACACACCTGAGAGTCCAAACATGCATGGGTATCCACACACGCCGGAGAATCCACACACGCCTGAGTATCCACACACACCTGTTTATCCAAACACGCCTGAGAATTCACACACACCTGAGAACCCACACATGCTTGGGTATCCACACACACCTGAGTATCCACACACGCCTGAGTTTCCACAGACACCTGAGTATCCACACACGCCTAAAAATCCACACACGCCTGAGTATCCACACACACCTGAGTATCCACACATGACCTTTGAAGACTGGATTTGAGCCCCCCCTGTCTTATGGCATAGCACTGTGTAGTTATTGAACCATAATATCTCCTTTCTTTTTTCTCACAGATCTTTCAGGCGATGCGCCTTCACTTCTATCCCTCCCAGGAGCTTCTCTCCTTCACAGACCCTGCACATCCTGTAAGGGACACATATATATATATATATATATATATATATATATATATATATATATATATATATTTCCCCTCCTGCTCTTCCTGTTGTTCCCTCGCTGTAGCATTGCTCTAATGTTGTAGTAGTGAATAGACAGCACCGGATTTACCAGACACAATCCCTCCATAATGGGAGTTTCCATTGAATAGACACAATGCTATTTGTGCTGTGTGAGAGACTGGCTGAAACCTCTCTTTGGGGTCAGGTATATCTTTAGCTATTTGGATTTCCCAGAATCCATTGGGCTTTTCTTTGGCAAAAGTCTTCCCCATTCATGTTTTTGCTTTTAAGGTTTTGCGATGATTTGATTAACCATGATAATATTTATAAAATGTTTTACCAGGAAGTAATACATTGAGAGTTACCTCTCGTTCTCAAGTATGTCCTGGGCACAGAGTTATGATGACAGATACATGGTTACAAATACATAGTTACATTAAGTGAACAGGGTTATGCATTATGTATAAAGACATTGCATGCACAGTTTAACATATTGTATCATTTAGGCATATGACACAGTTACAGACCACATTAAAAAGGGAGACAGCTTTAGTTTGAAAGAACGTAGACTGGTGGCGGTTTTGAGAGTCACCAATAATCACCAATTTTCCCAAAATCGGCATATTGCCTTGCTGTACTTATTGGGATATACCAAATAGCTATATCCCAGAATATACAGTGTATAAAGGATCATTAGGGACTCACGCCACCTGAATGAGGAATGGATTTAGCAGCAATTACAAATGACTAATTACCTGCCTCTTCCCTCTGCCTCCTCGCTCCATCCATTCACCTTCTTTCTCCTTTTATGTCTCTCTGTGTCCATCATTCCTTCTGTTGCTTTTTCTCTCTTCCTCTCTCTTTGGTCTCCCATAGGTTTTCCTGACGGTGTTTCCCCTCTCTTTTCACAGCTTGTTTACATCAAGTTCCTTTGATACAATCGCTGATGATGCATTTATGGGGCTGAAGTACCTTGAGTATCTGTAAGTAACATTTTAAACAGCACCTAAGGTCTTATACTCAGCCAGTGGCAGAGTTATCAGAAGTGTTAGATAAGTTAAAAGGGCGCAGTTCCTGTTACTTGGGTTTTTATGCCCCCATTTTTTTTACACGTTGGGATCTGGTGATCTCCCTGATCCAGATGCCACTATTTTCACCTGAGATACTGGTGACGTTACATGGTTTAAATCTCCCTCAGGGGAAGCAGAATGGCTGTCAAATCTTAAGCCAATAGTAAACTGCAACATCATTGGTTGTGGCTTCCTATTGGTTGGCCATTTAAATACCAAGATGTGACACCGGTAACTGCACCAGTATCTCAGAAACATCCAGCAACCCCCCACCCCTTTTTTTTAACATAGAGACCCAGTGGCAGGGCTGGGATATAGAGGTATAGTGAGATAAGACTGTACAGGGTCACACAGAGACCCAGTGGCAGAGCTGGGATATAGAGGTATAGTGAGATAAGACTGTACAGGGTCACACAGAGACCCAGTGGCAGGGCTGGGATATAGAGGTATAGTGAGATAGGACTGTACAGGGTCACACAGAGACCCAGTGGCAGGGCTGGGATATAGAGGTATAGTGAGATAAGACTGTACAGGGTCACACAGAGACCCAGTGGCAGAGCTGGGATATAGAGGTATAGTGAGATAAGACTGTACAGGGTCACACAGAGACCCAGTGGCAGAGCTGGGATATAGAGGTATAGTGAGATAGGACTGTACAGGGTCACACAGAGACCCAGTGGCAGGGCTGGGATATAGAGGTATAGTGAGATAAGACTGTACAGGGTCACACAGAGACCCAGTGGCAGAGCTGGGATATAGAGGTATAGTGAGATAAGACTGTACAGGGTCACACAGAGACCCAGTGGCAGAGCTGGGATATAGAGGTATAGTGAGATAAGACTGTACAGGGTCACACAGAGACCCAGTGGCAGAGCTGGGATATAGAGGTACAGTGAGATAAGGCTATACAGGCGGTCCTCGGTTATCCAACGGAATCCGTTCTGGAAGTTGCGTTGGATGGTGAAACCGTTGTAAAGTGAGTCCCATGTTAATCAGTGGCTGTGAGCGTTCGATAACGCATTCAGGTGTCGGATAACGCATTTCGGGGTCGAAAAACGGCCCTTAGGGTTGCATTGTAAAGCATTGGATATGCCATTCATTGTATAGTGAAATGTTGGATAACGAGGACTACCTGCACAGGTTAAAACAGGGTCTGAGTGGCGGAGCTGGGATATATTCAGTGGTAATAATATTAAGTTGGGTAAAAAAATCATTTTCAAGCATTGTTTCATAATGCTAAGATATCTACTATATATTTCTGAAAGCACTGTATGTCTGCGTCCCTAGCGGCAATCTCATTGGTCCCTTGGCCTGCCCGCCCCCGCACCTCTCATTGTCCTGAGGCAGAGTGACGGGCAAAAACACACACACACACACACACACACACACACACCCCACACCCCCCCCACACACCCCCCCTCACACACACACACACACACCCTCACTCTCCCCCGTCAGTTGGACCGCAGCTCACCTTCCACACACACACCCCCCCTCCTCTCCCGGTGCCCCTCACTCTCTCCCCCCACCTCACCCAAATCCCCACGCTCCGCAACATCCCCAGCCGCACCATCACCCTCACCGTGCGCCGCGGCCCTCCTGCTCAGCAGCAAACTCCAGGCTCCTCCCCCCTCGCGGCGCGGCCCGGGCCTCCTGCTCTCCCCCTCACGTGCGCCGCTACCGGAGAGGGGAAGCGCGGCCCGGGCCTCCTGCTCTCCCCCTCACGTGCGCCGCTACCGGAGAGGGGAAGCGCGGCGTGGGACTCCCCCTCACGTGCGCCGCTACCGGAGAGGGGAAGCGCGGCGCGGGACTCCCCCTCACGTGCGCCGGCTCCCGGACGGAAGGGAAGCGCGGCGCGGGTCTCCTGCCACTCTTGCCCCCCCCCCCAGCTTCCCGAACTCACCTCCTGCCCCAGCCAGATGCCACGGGGTCAAGGTAAGTCACCCACCGTCTCCCACCCACGCACTGTCACCCAGTCACCCACCCAGTCACCCACACACCCACCCAGTCACTTTCACCCAGTCACCCACACACCCAGTCACCCACCCACTCACTCAGTCACCCACCCACTCAGTCACCCACCCAGTCACTTTCACCCAGTCACCCACCCACTCACTCAGTCACCCACCCACCCACTCAGTCACCCACCCACCCACTCAGTCACCCACCCACTCAGTAACCCACCCACTCAGTAACCCACCCACCCACTCACTTAGTCACCCACCCACTCACTCAGTCACCAAGTCACCCACCCAGTCAAGTCACCCACCCACCCAGTCAAGTCAAGGTCAAGTCACCCACCCACCCACCCAGTCAAGTCACCCACCCACCCAGTCAAGTCTCCCACCCACCCACCCACCCAGTCAAGTCAAAGTCAAGTCAAGGTCAAGTCACCCACCCACCCACCCAGTCACCCACCCACCCACCCAGTCAAGTCACCCACCCACCCAGTCACCCACCCACCCACCCAGTCAGTCAGTCAGTCACCCAGTCAGTCACCCACCCACCCACCCAGTCAGTCAGTCAGTCACCCACCCACCCAGTCAGTCAGTCAGTCACCCACCCACCCAGTCAGTCAGTCACCCACCCACCCAGTCAGTCAGTCACCCAACCACCCACCCACCCACCCAGTCAGTCAGTCACCCACCCAGTCAGTCACCCACCCAGTCAGTCAGTCACCCACCCAGTCAGTCACCCACCCACCCACCCAGTCACCCACCCACCCACCCAGTCACCCACCCACCCAGTCACCAACCCACCCACCCACACAACACACACCCACCCACACACCCACACACCCACCCAGTCACTTTCACCCAGTCACCCACCCACTCAGTCACCCACCCACCCAGTCACCCACCCACCCACTCAGTCAACTCAGTCAACTCAGTCACCCACCCACTCACCCACCCACTCAGTCACCCACCCAGTCACTCAGTCACCCACCCAGTCACTCAGTCACCCACTCAGTCACCCACCCAGTCACTCAGTCACCCACCCATTCAGTCAGTCACCCAGTCACCCACCCATTCAGTCAGTCAGTCAGTCACCCACTCACCCACCCAGTCACCCACTCACCCAGTCAGTCACCCACTCACCCACCCAGTCAGTCACCCACTCACCCACCCAGTCAGTCACCCACTCACCCACCCAGTCAGTCACCCACTCACCCACCCAGTCAGTCACCCACTCACCCACCCAGTCAGTCACCCACTCACCCACCCAGTCAGTCTCCCACTCACCCACCCAGTCAGTCTCCCACTCACCCACCCAGTCAGTCTCCCACACATCCAACCAGTCAGTCTCCCACTCACCCACCCAGTCAGTCTCCCACTCACCCACCCAGTCAGTCTCCCACCCAGTCAGTCTCCCACCCAGTCAGTCTCCCACCCAGTCAGTCTCCCACCCAGTCAGTCTCCCACTCAGTCTCCCACTCAGTCTCCCACTCACCCACCCATTCAGTTTCCCACTCACCCACCCATTCAGTTTCCCACTCACCCACCCATTCAGTTTCCCACTCTCCCACCCATTCAGTTTCCCACTCACCCACCCATTCAGTTTCCCACTCATCCACCCATACAGTTTCCCACTCATCCACCCATTCAGTTTCCCACTCACCCACCCATTCAGTCTCCCACTCACCCACCCATTCAGTCTCCCACTCACCCACCCATTCAGTCTCACACTCACCCACCCATTCAGTCTCACACTCACCCACCCATTCAGTCTCACACTCACCCACCCATTCAGTCTCACACTCACCCACCCATTCAGTCTCACACTCACCCACCCAGTCTCACCCAAAACCACCCACCCAGTCACTGACCCCACCCACCCACTCACCGACCCCACCCACCCACTCACCGACCCCACCTACCCACTCACTGACCCACCCAGTCACCGACCCCAGTCACTGACCCACCCAGTCACCGACCCTGAAAAAGTCACCCAGTCACCGACCCACCCACCGACCCAAAGTCACCCACCCACCCACCAACCCAGTCACCCACCCACCCACCGACCGAAAGTCACCCACCCACCGACCCAACTCACCCACCCACCGACCCAACTCACCCACCCAACCACCGACCCAAAGTCACCCACCGACCCAAAGTCAAACCGACCCAAAGTCACCCACCCACCGACCCAAGGTCACCCACCCACCGACCCAAAGTCACCCACCCACCGACCCAAAGTCACCCACCCACCGACCCAAAGTCACCCACCCACCGACCCAAAGTCAAACCGACCCAAAGTCACCCACCCAGTCACCGACCCAAAGTCACCCACTCAGTCACCAACCCACCCACTCAGTCAAGTGTCACCCACCCACCCACACAGTCACCCACACACTCAGTCAACTCAGTCACCCACCTAGCTGTCAAGGGGGGGGGGAAGCCTAACCCTGTCGTACGCCCCCCCCCCCCCCCCAAAATTACATCCCGGGCAACGCCGGGTCTCTCAGCTAGTATAAAATAAACCACAAAAGTGAGAGCACACCGCTTACTGAGAAAAAAATACAGAGATTATTAAATTAATCTTTAAGTGACGCCTAATTGCCCAAATCTGGCAATGGGTGCAACCTATGTACTAGGGTTAAGGGATACCTGGAGTAGCTGAAAGAGTGGCTCAGTGAGTAAAGACACTGACGTCACATCACGTAGTGCATGCAGATCCAGTCTGTTGTTGTGTGAAGAGCTCTCTGCCTCCAGACGCTACATTGTAGCTAACTATACCGCTGTTACTCCTTACATAATGACACTAATGTTGCAGATTGTGGGATAGCTTTTCTATGGGCATATGGTAAATTTATGCAGTGATGTTACAGCTGCGCTGTTCAACAAACAGCATTTACATGGCAGTTTAGACAATCTTATGCTATCCCACAAAACATATCATTGTGTCCATTGCCTAATGACTTGCAGCATTGATTTTATGAATTGAGCAAGCAACACGCAACAAAGCTTTATACTGTGGGTAAATTCAATGGCAGAACGCTGCAGTTTTCACCACACAGTTTTCTATGGTGATATGTGTTATCGGGGTTCAACCTATGTAAAGGATAATGAGTTAACATCATGTGGCTCATCTGTGTAGCATTACCAAACTGTATGTGCAAGCAATCTGTATTGAAGCCCCTTACTATAGGCTAATGTGCAGGCAAATGTCTGCTGGGGTGATTATACAGCTTTCTATTGGATATGCAGTATAAATGTCTAGCATACATGGATGTTAGAGATAACACAATGCGGTTTATTTAACCTGGAGGAATATTAACGTGGCACCTGTTCCCTACTTTATCAAAGGAGCTTACATTACAATTGAATGATAAGCAGCACTTAACAACACAGGTGGTCAAGCGCTACAAATATATATACGGCAGTTGTCAATTTATGACACGTAGACCAGATGGTTGTATATAGATCACCACAATTATTCCAAATTGTAGCTCACATACCATCCTGTTCACTCTAACAGAGAGTTAAATCTCTTTCAGCAAACTATTATAGAGAGAGCAGCAGCATGTGTCATTCTAATATTTGTATTTTTATTCAAATTCACTTGTCTTCACTCCATGTAGTCACTTAATGTAAAATTACACATTAGAAATTAGCCTGGGAGTGCACCACTGCTTGTACTTTCTTTTGATGTCTCGCTGACCTTGTGTCAGCTTTTCATTTATATGGTAAGATATTTAACACTTAGATTGTAAGCTCTTCGGGGCAGTGACTCCTTTTCCTAGTGTTTATTTTCATGCCTAAAGCGCTATGCATGGATTGCGATATTTATATGATTATATATATATATTTGGGAATGTAGATCAAGAAGCCTGATTTGGGAACGTGCAACATGGAGAATATACGATGTATGATGTGTGCAATATATAAACCCTACTTTTTAGGGTCGCTCTAACGTTTCTCCACTTTCTCAGGTTTATTGAAAACAACAAAATCAAATCCATTTCCAAGGATGCCTTCCGAGGGTTGAAGTCACTGGTCCACCTGTGAGTAGAGAGGATAACAAAGACGGACCGCTTAGGATAAACAGAAAAAGAACTATTAGGAATGTGTGTGTAGGCCGATACTGTGTGTGTAAGCCGATGCTGTGTGTGTAGGCGGACGCTGTGTGTGTAAGCGGACGGTGTGTGTGTAGGCGGACGCTGTGTGTGTAGGCGGACGCTGTGTGTGTGGGCGGACGCTGTGTGTAGGCGGACGCTGTGTGTGTAGGTGGACGCTGTGTGTATAGGCGGACGCTGTGTGTGTAGGCGGATGCTGTGTGTGTAGGCGGACGCTGTGTGTGTAGGCAGACGCTGTGTGTGTGTAGGCGAATGCTGTGAGTGTGGGCGAACGCTATGTGTGTAGACAGACGCTGTGTGTGTGTAAGCGGAATGCTGTGAGTGTAGGCGGACGCTGTGTGTGTAAGCAGACGCTGTGTGTGTAGGCGGACGGTGTGTGTGTAGGCGGACGCTGTGTGTGTAGGCAGACGCTGTGTGTGTAGGCAAACGCTGTGTGTGTAGGCGGACGCTGTGTGTGTAGGCGGACGCTGTGTGTGTAGGGGGACGCTGTGTGTGTAGGCGGATGCTGTATGTGTAGGCGGACGTTATGTGTGTAGGCAGACGCTGTGTGTGTAGGCGGACGCTGTGTGTGTAGGCAAACGCTGTGTGTGTAGGAGGACGCTGTGTGTGTAGGCGGACGCTGTGTGTGTAGGCGGACGCTGTGTGTGTAGGCGGACGCTGTGTGTGTAGGCGGACATTATGTGTGTAGACAGACGCTGTGTGTGTGGGCGGACGATATGTGTGTAGGCGGACGCTGTGTGTGTAGGCAGACGCTGTGTGTGTAGGCGGACGCTGTGTGTGTAGGCGGACGTTGTGAGTGTGGGCGGACGCTATGTGTGTAGGCGGACGCTGTGTGTGTAGGCGGACGCTGTGTGTGTAGACAGACGCTGTGTGTGTAGGCGGACGCTGTGTGTGTAGGCGGACGCTGTGTGTGTAGGCGGACGTTTTGTGTGTAGGCGGACGCTGTGTGTGTAGGCGGACGCTCTGTGTGTAGGCGGACGCTGTGTGTGTAGGCGGACGCTGTGTGTGTAGGCGGACGCTGTGTGTATAGGCAGACGCTGTGTGTGTAGGCGGACGCTGTGTGTGTAGGCGGACGCTGTGTGTGTAGGCGGACGCTGTGTGTGTAGGTGGACGCTGTGTGTGTAGGCGGACGCTGTGTGTGTAGGCGGACGTTGTGTGTGTAGGCGGACGCTGTGTGTGTAGGCGGACGCTCTGTGTGTAGGCGGACGCTGTGTGTGTAGGCGGACGCTGTGTGTGTAGGCAGAAATACACTCATGTGGAGTGCCTTCTCAACAGGCCCTATCGGGGAGGATCTTGATATTCAGAGATACATGTTATCACTGGCCTGCTAGGTATGTTTCTCATGCAGAACTTAATTAATAGGAGACAAGGAAAAGGAGGAAAAAGAGTCCTCCTGAAAAGGAAACGGTGAGAAGAACACAGCATAATACATAATAATGTTCTTCTCGTCGCTTCACTTTGAGGAGGACTCCAGCTGGCAGATAGCATCATCCATTCTGCATTTGGGACAATTGACTGCAACATACCAGCTGTGAGTGCTTCGGTTCACAAGGTGCACAGCACGATTCCACTTGTTTGCGCCTTTACTATTTGTTTATCCATGTTCACACGGTAATAGTGACCGTTCTTCAGGCGGCACTGAGTCACTTATTTATGTTTATGTGAAGATTCCAGTTTGCGCTCTATATTATTATTATGAAAAAAGTTATGGTGGTTAAAAAAAAACCGCCAGAAACCCTCCACGGTGTGCAGTAAATAAAAACACCGCTTGTGGTGCATTCACATGTCTCAGACAGGTCTGCAACCCTGTGTTTCCCCATCAAATCGTAGCAAACAGTGCTTCCCCTGCAGCCAGGGATTCTGGGTAATGACATGCAAATGAGCACACACAGTGAGTCACTCTTTACTTCTCATCCATTTTAGCATGGATCCCTCTAAGCTTCTGACTGCCACATCACACAGCTTTTCAGCACAGCCTGGGATAAGCAATGCTACACTATATAATTTTTCCTAGTACAGGATGATGCATGTGCGTGTGTGTCTGCGTGTGCGTGTTTCTGGCTTGCCTTAATATTGCTGCCACACACATCTACCATAGGGGTGGGGTGTGTATCAAATTCTTCCAGCTACACAACCAGAGCAAAAAACTGCTAAAGATTTATTCAACCAAAAATATATATAAACTATTTTGCGTCCAATGGAATTCCTTTGGCAATGCGGGCAATGTTTATTGTTCAGAAATCTGGGATCTGTTTGTCCTAGTTTTTCAGCTGAGTCATTTAATTTTTTTTCTTTGAAAATTCTTGTGCTCATTTTTGTACAGGTTTTGCAGCCCGGAGATGTTGATAAAGAGCCGACCCGGTAGAAAAAGCTGTCCGATGATTAAAATATGGCTCCGTGTAGAGATGTTTAAAAAGTCCCCCCTCGTTTTTAAAATAAAATGTCACACATTTAAATTAAAATAAAATCAAAACAACGGCTTTTACACTAATTAATATTTCTTGGAAGACACACGTGCAAAAATCATCTAAAATCATGCCAACTCGACACTTTTTTATTAGTCAGACTGCACGGACTCTCCGACTTGCAGCCTCTGAAACATCTCTGGGACAGTGAGTTTTGAGGATGTTTCAGTCTGTGAATGGGATTGTGGCGCATGGCGTTTGCATCTCCTGGTTGTGCCCCTATGTTCTTCACGTCTCTAGTTCTCCGCGTGCTCAGATGGTGAGATCTGAAAGCACATACTGATATATCTCTCACTCCTGCAGGAGTTTGGCAAATAATCATCTTGAGTCTCTTCCACGCGGCTTGTTTCTGAATCTACCAGCGGTCACACATGTGTAAGAAAAGGGTGCAACTGAACGGGCAGGGGGGCACAGTGGGGCATGGGAGGGCATGGGAGACAAGTAATGGTCAAAGACATTTGGTCTCAACTGTTTTGATGCGAACGAGTCGCTACTTGTGTTTAATGGCCACTCAGCTCGCCGCAGGGACGTCTCACCGCTGCCCGTTACCCAGCCAAGCTAAGCACCTTACCTTACTCTTTACCCTGAAAACCCCTAATCTTAACGCTTAATACTAAAGCTACCCCCTACCTTACAAACCCTGACCCCTTACTCTAAGCCCTTATCCTAAACTCTTATCCAAAACCCATTACCATAATCCCCTATCCTAAATACCTTAACCTCTTACCCTAATTCCCTATTCTAAAAACCTAACCCCTCACCCTAAAACCCCTAAGATCACCCTAAACCCTTATCCTAAACCCCTAACCATAATGCCCTACCCTAAAAACCTAAGCCCTTACCCTACCCTTGCCCTAGACCCCTTACCATAATCCCCTACCCTAAATACCTTAACCTTTTACCCTAATTCCCTACTCTAAAAACCTAACCCCCTCACCCTAAAACCCCTATCCTTAACCCCTACCCTAACCGCTAACACGCTTTAGTTAGTTTAGCTTATTGGTGAAATGGCCGACGGCTGAGTGTCCAGCAGCGGAACAGCTGTGGTGAAGACCCTCTTGGCGGCCACACGCCAGTGGTGACTCGGTCACGGCAAGATGGCTGCAACCAAATGTCCAATACCGGTGAGTAACGAGCTGGAAGAGCAAACCAGTTGTAGGGAGAACTTTGGGACCACGAGAAGAATAGGTAGGGAGAGCAGTTAGGGACAATTACACGACAGAGTATGAGAATGACTGACTGAATTTTTAATGTAGAGAGACACTGAGGAGATGAGCTACCATCAGATAATCACCCAACTGCTAAACGTCCTACAGAGATGGGTTACCAGCCACGAGTTACAATGTTACCACTCAATTTATAATATAGCATGATAACCCTCTTAATGAGTACCGGATCAACCTTATTCTGCCACTTAGAATTGTGTCACCTCTTGATCCAACTCCTGACCGCCTCAGATCAGAATCAAAATCCTGAGTGTCTATGTTCTATAAATAGCCTCCTTACGTGCATTAGCCCAAAGATCATAGTGGTTGTTAGTAACCCAAATTGGCTCGGTCAGGAATATTACTTGATTGTCCTGACAATCATATATGCCCAATCACTCGTCCCCAATTGGAAGGGGGGTAAAGGGGAATCAAGTGAAATTTTGACCGAGATGTTGGAGTGTTTAGGAAGCAGGAGAAGATGGGTCAGTGGGGTAGCGGATTAAAGGAGGCAGAGGATGTTGGAGAGAGATGCCACAGGAGTTAGGGGAAGTGAGGGAAAGGGGGTTGGATTAAGAGACAGATGGGGGTTATTCATTAAACTGCAATACTGAATATTGGGGCACAATTACACTCCCATTGAAGTGCGATAATGCCTCAATCTGCACTCTTGCAGTTTTATGAATAGCCCCCAGGTGAGTCTTCAAGTACTTTGTGACCTGTATTTAATTCCAGGGACCTGCGTGGGAATCCCATGCATTGTGACTGCCGGCTACGATGGATAGTGCAGTGGATGAGTGGGGTGGGGAAGAACATTGCAGTCTCGCCTCCTTTGCCATGTGAGCAGCCCCAAAAACACACAGGGCGCAGTCTCAGCAACCTCTCAGACCGTGACTTCTACTGTGTTACCAGCAGTAAGTAATGTACACTGTAGCGTCAGAAGGAACCGATAACACTTTCAGTCTATGGTCTGCCTTCATATATATCGGTATTGGGCTTGTCTAATCTGTCCCTTTCACACATAATGATGCAGGGGCAGAAGGATATATAGCTCATATATCTTGCACCAAATAACATTTAATGACATTGAGACAGAAAGTACCTATGGTATATATAAGCTGTCTCCTTCACACAAAGTAGCACAAACACAGAAGCATCATACAGTTCATTCACGCTACCCACATCCATACATATCCATTAAGAGACAGAAAAGAATCTGTTAAGATGAACATCCTTCCCAGGCTACTGTACGTCTTCCAGACCCTCCCGGTCTGTGTTCCGCTGGCAGACCTCAAAAGCATTCAAAATAGTATTTTCCAATTCATCTGGAAGGACAAAAAGCCGCGAGTGGCTAGATCGGTAATGTTGGCACCACGGGAATGTGGAGGTCTGGGAGTACCAGATATAATTAATTATTATCAAGCGACCCACCTAAAACAAGCGATAGTTTGGAACAACGATCCAGTGTCTTGCGGCTGGTTGGAAATTGAGTCCTCCTGTGTCGCTCCCCTCTCACTCGGGGCAATACTTTGGTCCGGAGGGGGAGAGAAGATAATATCGGACAGAACAGGCCTGGGAGCAATGAGATGCACGTGGAAAATTTGGACAAAAACAAGAAATAAATATAAACTGACGTCTTCCCCCTCCATACTCACTCCCATTTTTGGTAACCCTGAATTCCCTCCGGGTTGTGTTCCAGGGAACCTTAAAGCATTTAGTTTGGCTAACATCAAATCAGCAAGAGATCTAATAGACAAAGGGACTCTTATTCCGTTACTTGATTTACAGGAGAAATGCCTCCCCATGAAACTCCCACTTTATGGTTATCTTCAGATCAGACACTTTCTCCTAACAATTTCCCAAACATCCAAATTTGAAGGTCCAACGTCTTTTGAAAAGATGTGTATGGTGGGCACATACCGGAAGGGTCTGATCTCAGAGATTTACGCAGGGCTAGCACGGTCCAGGAGTCCCGTCAACCACAATTATATGTTGAAATGGGCTGAAGACCTCAATCTTGATATAGACAGAGATGAATGGGAGGATATTTGGGAAGCAGCAGCCAAAACTTCTATTTGCACTACTACTAAGGAAAATATATATAAGATTCTATTTCAATGGTACTTAATCCCGAGTAGGCTGAGCCGGATCTTCCCTGGCCTATCTGACCTCTGTTGGAGGGGGTGCGGCCAGAGAGGAGATCTGGTGCATATATGGTGGACATGCCCAAAGATCCAGACTTTCTGGAATATGATATGCTCATTGGTTGAGGAGACGGTAGGAGTTGAGGTCCGGATGGACCCGCTGATATGCCAACTCGCGAAACCCATTGAAGATATCTCTGTCCCTCTTAAAAAACTGGCCTCGTACATTTTGACTGCGGCTCGCTGCTCAATAGCAGCTAATTGGAAAAAGATTAAACCCCCTTCTAAGCAAATGGTCCTTCGCAAGGTAAGCGAGGTCAAGCTTATGGAATACCTATCGGCGCTCCTGAAACAGAATATAGTACAATATGAGAAAGTTTGGGCACAGTGGCCTTATAATTAAAGAGATTAAAAATGAGATATGGATGCTTCAGTTGGACTCTGCATTAGACCACTAACCCCTCTAAGGGGGAGTTCATGTCTACTCAGGGTCTTTTGACAAGGTGGAGGGGAGGACAACTACACCCCTTCCCTTAGCTCTCCCCGTTCTTATCCCCTCTCTCCCCCCTTCTTCTGTTCTTCTCTCTTCTCCCCCTCTCTCTCTCTGCCTATCCTTTACAGTACTAATATAAGGGGTTTGATCTAAGATCCTCCTAAAACTGTTAATTCTCCCGGACGGGATCTACATAGTAGAATCTAAATGCATAGGAGGTTACAAAATACTAGGGGCAGATCGCCTCTTCTCGATCAATCAACCTTGAGATGCTTCGGGTTGTTCACTTTTAAATGTATATGTTAATTAAGTTTACTGTCTATAAACAACCATGTGATGTGAATGTACTCCTGTCAGAAAATAATAAAAATGTTTGAAACAAAAAAAAAGAGACAGAAAAGACCCGTGGCCTATTCCGTTCATATCACATGACTGGTCTTTTCCTTGCATTTGATCTTATGATGACTGATGCAGGTCTGTGTTGTTTTGTTTTTATAGAGATGGTTCCACGTTGGACCTTCAGGCTCCCGTCCTTGTCTGTGAAGTCCTTCCAGTACCTCTCAGACCAGTACGTGGTGATTACTCATCCATTTGAGGGGCGTTGCACCTTCCTGGAGTGGGACCACGTGGCTTATGTTTTCAGGCACCATGACAGCATCAAAGGTGAGGCCAGACTGCCTGTGTCAACTGTGCTTTTCCTGCATACACAGCTGAGTAACCCCGAGGAAATCCTGCATGGAAAGTGATGAGATGGGTTAAGCCTTGTGCTGTTTCTTCTGCACTATGTACTGTAAGTGTAAACACAGTTTGATAGGTGACAACCCAATTGTATTTACTTATAAAGATTATAGCAGCATTTTGTTAACATGTTGCCGATCTTTTGAAGGTGTCCTTTGGCACAGCACCACTTAGTAAATATGACCCTCAATGTCAACAAGGTCCCTGACATCTTGGAAACACTTGTAATTCCCTGGGAAAATTACATTGATGCATTTTATACTGATGCTGACCAGGCCATTATTGAGCCTACTCCAGGCTGGTTTACCTGCACCATCCCTATGAGTATGGGGATTAATTTGGATAGAATATCAGACCACACTGTTCTCATATATTTCCTGTCTCAATCGTCTAGGTGTCTCTATTGTCTCCTGTCTGCCTCTGGTCATCGGTGATCAGCTTTTTGTTGTGGTTGCCCAGCTGTATGGTGGCTCCTCTATTTATCGTCGGGACCCCTCCCCAGGAAGCACTACATCCTTCCGCCTCTTCCAGCACCTGTCTGAGGTCCGCAAACCCAATGACATTGAGCCCTTCTTGACGGTAGAGGGCGAGTACTATTTTATGGTGGTTGACAGTGCCAAATCTGGTGCCAGCACCCTGTACAAATGGGATGGTCGTGGCTTCTACCCTCAGCAGCGGCTGCCCCGCTGGCACCGTGATACGGATGCTGAACCACTGCTCCTGTCGGGCTCCCCTCACCTCATTATGAGCAGTGGCTCCCAGAGGCCTGTGGTCTATCGATTTGAGGACAAGCATCTCCGGCGCCTCACTGATATCCCTGAAGCCTGGGACGTGTACGCAGTAAAGCATTTCTCAGAGCCGGAGGCCGGAGTTTTTGCCTGCTTGGTGCGATACATGGGGGACTCATCCCTGGTACGTTGGGATGGCTCCATGTTCCGGCAGCTCCAGCAACTCCCCTCCAGGGGCTCCCTTGTCTTCCAGCCCCTGCTGCTGGGACAAAGGTGGCATGCACTTCTGGGTCATGATTTTGGTTATGCCTGGGTGTACCGGCTGGAGACGTGGGAGCACTGGGAGGTGGAGGAGGTAAATGGAGAGGGGCAGAAGGGACCTTTAGTGCCATTGCAGGAGCTGAGGATCCTGGAGGCCCGGGCATTCACCTCCGTAAAGGTGTGGGGGAGGCAGTTTGTCTTTGTGGCCAGTTTTGGGGGGGATACGGTGGTGTATGAGTATGTGCAGGTGGAAAGCAGTGTGTGAAGACCATTAGTGATGAGAAGGTGACAGTTTACAGGTCCAGCAAGATTATTAACAGTCATATTATTAGGACCACTAGATGGAAAGGTCAGTGACAGAAGACAGGAGGGCGATGAGGAGATGCAAAGGAGGAAGGTAACAGACATGTGGTGGGTATCACAGTAAAGGGCTGTGCTTTATAACCAGGAAAGTGTTTCATATAAAGGAGGAGTAATTGCGTGAGAGGTATTGAAAATTCTACAGTCTGCAACAAAACCACGTTTCTATCCCCATTTTGCAACTGCTCAGCAACGTCCAGGTGCAGTCTCCTCCAGTACTGGTAACTAACGCCTTACAAAGTCCAGCACGCATTTAATATTTTGAAATATTTGTCAAACTTATAACAAAGGTCAAGGTGTGACGTTACTGGGGGACACAGATTGGCACTGCCCAGAATACCACTGCTTTTAAAAAAAAAACTATTTTCAATGCGAATCCACTTTTTTACTAAAGATAAATAAATGTACCTTTAACATGGTTTGAACTCTTGTTAGAGCATACAGTATTTTGTAATAACCTTTATAAAATGAGGTCCAATGAGCTTACCCCCATTTATTTGACATTTGTCAGACAGCAAAGACATTAAAAAGGTAAATCCTTGTACTGTATCTGCGACCTTGTAACTGTGGGGGTTTAAAAAAAAAATATTTTATTACTGTACAGATTATTACAGTTTGTGTTTTTGTTGCTTAAGTTCTTATTTTTAGCACAGGGTAATTTCACACTGATGTATAGAAAAGTCCCGCTTGAGTATATTAACCCCTTCACAGCTGGAGAGCGTTCATTAAATGTACGTTAACATTTCATTTAACGTCCGGGACGTTAAAACAAAATAAGACAGCCCTTCAGCTGTTAATGCAAGAGGGCAAAGAAGTCAAGCTATGGCATTTCAGGAGTAGGGTTACCATCAGGTAATTTCATTTTTTAGGGGCCTATTCAGTTAGCTTCAATGGTATCACTGCAACATCGAACGTGTTTGCATGTTCCTACCGAACGGTATGAATTTTGTGACAAACGGTATTCAGTATTCAGTAATCAGTATCTCGCTTGGTAAATACAGCTTGGTACAGATATGACGTACCGCACGAGTTGGAATTTGCTTTTCATGCGATTTTGCCCCAGCCTGGAAGAGCTGTGCGGAGGGGGCTTGTGCATCCCCCCGCACAGCTTTTACAGGCAACTGCGCTGCATTTATATTAATTTTATTAACATAGTATGGAAGCAGGAGGTCTTTGGAGCTAAACCACATTCATTTCAGGTTTGGGGACCCCCTGTTTCCTGAGGTACAGGGCCCAGCATGGGGTGCCGGTATCTCCAGCCAGTTTAAATGCCCCGTGTCAAGGCCCCCCATGGCCGGGACATTTAAACTTGCAGGCGATACCAGCCCCCCATATTGGGGCTGGTACCTCGGGAAGCTGGGGGTCCCCGGATCTTAAAATAATGTGGTTCAGCTCCGGAGACCCCCTGCTTCCATACTATGTTAATAAAATTTAAATAAAAACAGAGCTTCATTACCTTATTGGCTAGGGTAATGAAAGGGTTAAACAGCAGTACCCAGTTTCTTGGTGGTAGAGGGGGTGGTTGTAGTTGCCCCAGGGAGGGTGGTTAAGAGTATTTCAGAAATGAGCACACCTACTGGTAAGTCCTACTCAACTCAATGGGCGGTAACGTCAGTTCGGGGGCGTTATCCGTAATGGAGAATGATAATTCCAGGGGAAAGTGATTACAGATAATCAGACGTTGATGTGTCACGGTACCACGGGCGAAAGAGTACCACGATCTTTACATTTACAAACCCAGAGTGAGTACCACAAAACTTACAGTTCCGCTTCTTCTTTTTAAAGCAATAGGATTCATTAGAAACGTTCCGTCACCCCTTGTTTTTAGGGCATAGATATTGCATGAATATTTATACAAAGAGGGGGAAAGCGCTTTACCCCAATGGCTTACAATTGAGGGACAGGACCAATGCGTTTTTTCAGCAGTTCGGCTCCTGGAGATATGGAAAGTCAGAAAGGCTCATCCTTCTAACCCTGTCCGTGGTGCTCCTTATCCTATAAGATGTAGGTGTTAGAATGAGTGTTCAGGTGTAGGATTGGAGCGAAGGCGGCATTCTGTATCTTACATACTAAAGAGGCCAATGTATCAACTTCTACCTGCTCATCTGTATCAATGCTACTGATCCTATACTAACCCAGCTAAAGGAGCCGTCCAATAAGCGAAGTGCTGAACCTACAAACAAAATAATATGAAATACAATTGATTTGCTTATTTTCTTAGTGTCCTCAAGTAGTTACTTTTATGTACATAAGAATCCGGGTCGCCCACATAATTTAGCAGTAAAGCCAGTGTTCTCCAGACTTCAGATTTACATAGTTACATAGTAGATGAGGTTGAATAAAGACATGCTTCCATAAAGTTCAACCTAAGCTAAATTTAGACGACAGATACTTTATCCTATATCCGTACTTACAGTATATTGATCCAGAAAAAGGCAAACAAAAAAAAACCAGTGTTACTGTATATCACCCAATGATATCTCATAAGGGTAGATATAAATTCCTTCCTGACTCCAAGAATTGGCAATCAGATTATTCCCTGGATCAACATTCTTCCCATGTTTACTTATTTGGTATATCCCTGTATACCTTTCCTTTCTAAAAAGATGTCCAACCTTTTTTTGAACAAATCTATTGTATCTGCCATCACAGTCTCCATGGGTAATGAATTCCACATTTTAACTGCCCTTACTGTAAAGAACCCTTTCCTTTGTTGCTGGTGAAATCTCCTTTCCTCCAACCTTAAGGGATGCCTGAGTCCTTTGTACTGCCCTTGGGATGAATAGTTCTTTTGAAAGCTCCTGTGCTGTCCCCAGATATATTTGTATATAGTTATCATATCCCCTCTTAGACGCCTCTTTTCTAATGTAAATAAATGTACTTTAGCTAGCCTCTACTCGTAAATTAGATTGTCCATCCCCTTTATTAATTTTGTGGATCTTCTTTACTCTCTCTCTAGTTCCTCAATGTATTTTCAAAGAAGTGGTGCCCAAAATTGGACTCCATACTCAAGGTGTGGTCTTACCAGCGCTTTACAAAGGGGCATAATTATGTTTACTTCCCTTCCATCCATTGCCCGTTTAATGCAAGATAAGATCTTGTTTGCCTTTGCAGCTACTGCATGACTTTGGGCACTATTGCTAAGCCTGCTGTCTACAAGCACTCCTAAATCCTTCTAAATCAAGGATTCTAACAGACAAGGGGATCTGCATGCAGGTGAAGGCTGCAGAGTTTACTCGGCTCAAGCAAAGGGAGGGAAAATTATCCAAACAGTTACTGAGAGGGTGGTGCTCACAGGGAATGGATTGATAATAGGTGAGAGGAAAGAAAGAGTCCCTTTAGTGTGGCACTAAGGAAAGTGCACCCTAATTAAAACTTACATTTTATTGTAAACTGATTAAAATAGACTGTTTGGAGAAACCCCATACATAAAACAAACAAACAAATAATAATTAAAAGACGGAGAGGTGTGGTAGGGTGTTTAATTAATGGAGGTGTTATTATATAAATATCTCTTTAATCAAATCTTAATAGACCCTAGAATATGGGTGGTCTCTATACCAAAGGTAAGTACTGTATGGGTACTCACAGTGATAGATATCTCAGAACCCCTGTGACCATTACAGTTGAATGGGGTAAAGGCAGTTGAATGTATTTGTCTGCTGGATGAAAAGTAAGGCTGTATGCATTAATGGCTGAAGTGAAGCAGCCACAAAACATCTCAAACAACAATATATGTCAATATAAATTTGACCAGTCTTTTGTAAGATGAGCCGATGTCACGTGACGGTGATGTCAGACGTACCCCACGTACGTTTCACTGTAACTGGCCCCCGATGAAGCCAGTTACGATGAAACGTACATAGGGTACATCGGCTCATCGGTGAGGTGTGGGCTGTGTACCGTCTGAGTGCTTCATAGACTGCGTCCGTGGGCAGCAAAAGCACTCAGACCTCAGGGTTGATCTCTCCTATCTCTGCAGTGAGTGTGGCTGGTCTTACAATAGCCTGGTCGAATTTATATTGATATATATTGTTGCTTGATGTGTACAGCCTTACTTTTCATCCAGCAGACAAATACATTCAACTGCCTTTACCCCATTCAAATGTAATGGTCACAGGGGTTCAGAGATATCCTATCACTGTGAGTACCCATACTTACCTTTGGTATAGAGACCACCCATATTCTAGGGTCTATTAAGATTTGATTAAAGAGGTACTTATATATAATAACACCTCCATTAAACACCCTACCACACCTCTCCGTCTTTTAATTATTATTTGTTTGTTTGTTTTATGTATGTGGTTTCTCCAAACAGTCTATTTTAATCAGTTTACAATAAAATTTAAGTTTTAATTAGGGTGCACTTTCCTTAGTGCTACACTAAAGGGGTTCTTTCTTTCCTCTCACCTTTCATCAAGGATTCCCCTAATATATCCTCATTTAATTTGTATGTCGCCTGTATATTCTTGCATCCCAAATGCATAACCTTACATTTATCTGTATTAAACCTCATTTGCCATTTACCTGCCCATGTTTCCAGTCTCTCCAAGTCCTTATGGAGAGAAATTACATCCTGCTCCGATTCTACTACCTTACACAATTTAGTGTCATCAGCAAAAATAGAGACTTTGCTCTCTATGTAAACCTCAAGGTCATTAATAAACAAGTTAAAAAGCAGGGGTCCCAGTACCGATCCCTGAGGTACTCCACTCACGACTTTAGCCCAACCTGAAAGAGTTCCATTTATGACAACCCGCTGAGTCCAATTTGCTTTATTTTGTACACCAACCTTTGTGTGGAACCGTATCAAAAGCCTTTGCAAAATCTAAGTAGACCCCATCAACTGCATTACCGTGGTCTAAATTCCTACTTGCCTCCTCAAAGAAACAAATAAGGTTAGTTTGGCATGATCTATCCTTCATATGCCAAACTGCTTTTGAGAAAGGCCTGTGTGGCCGAAACGTCAAGTCTATTGGCAATAAATTAGTTTGTTGAGCAAATCCATGGAGCCCTGATTTTCTTCCTTTCGTTTACCCTGGATTGACACAGAGAATCCTGAACCAGGAGCACCGGTAGTTGTATCCCCTTTTGATTTTTTATTAGTGTGCAGCATTTATTATCTTTCTTTCCTTCATAAATCCATGCTGACTATTACTAATAATCTGTTTTTTGATCATTTATTTCAAATGAGACCAGGTTATGATCACTGTTACCCAAATGTTCCTGGACTTGAATATTTGTTATTACTTCTACATTGTTTGATATTACCAAATCCAGTATTGCCCCTCTCCTGGTTGATTCCTCAATAATTTGGGTCATGTAATTGTCTTTAAGTCTTTCATCATTCCCTTCATAAACATCTTCCCTTATAATACGTTTTAGATCCAGTTTAACTTACTCCATCTCCCCTTCTATTTGCTAGATCCTTGTAAGGAATCCACTCCTGGCTTTCATTATAGCTTTTGCAGACTTCTGCAGTTGCAAAAGCTTCCTCTGGCAATCAATGGCACATGTGCTGCTTCTCATTGCAGCTTCTGCCCTGTGCTCCATCATTGGAGAAATACTCACACACCCTCCTCCTGTGATTGGATCTCCGCCCTTTATATCCTGGGCGTTGGCACTGAAACAGCGCCGAGCATAATTTCCTACCCTGGACACGTTACTGTCTCTGCCACAAGCCACCCTGGCTTGTATCCTGGTGTACTAACCTTTCTGGCTCTTGTCCCTAGTTCCTGAGGCCTGCTGCTAGTTCCATGCGGGGGCCCGTTCCTGACTTCTCTGCTGAAGCGTTGTTTCCTGAGGCCGCCTGCTAGTTCCATGCGGGGGCCCTTTCCTGACTTCTCTGCTGAAGCGTTGTTTCCTGAGGCCGCCTGCTAGTTCCATGCAGGGGCCCGTTCCTGACTTCTGTGCTGAAGCGTTGGTTTCCCGACGCTGCTCTGCGGTGTACTTCGGCCAGCCTGCTGTCTCCCCCTGCTGAGACCGGCGTCATGGGCCGAGGCCGCTCCTCACGAAGAGGTCACTCCCGCGCTCACGCTCCTAAGCTGAAGCGGGGAACTCCTGACTACCTGTTGCCGAACTCCTGCTTGAATAACGACGATGCTGCCTTCTCCACTCCTGACCCTGCTACGTACGACTACGAACTACGCACTCCGGATCAGTCTGCGCGGACTAAGGTCGGTGATTATATAACCCCACCCGCGGTCCGGTCCCGGTTTGTGGCGAGCACAATCGTAACAATCCTTATAAAAAGGGGAATAACCCTCTAAATTAACTGCCCAGTCATGAGTTTCATCCCACCATGTTTCAGTAATGCCTATGATATCATACTGCTCCCTTGCAGGTATTAATTCAAGCTCCCCCATTTTATCTGTCAGGCTTCTTGCATTAGCACGCATGCATTTCTGGGTTTTTTTCAGCCTGTACTATTATCTTATCTGCTCCTGCTTTTCAGTGTCCATTGGGTTTAGTCTTTAGAAGTTTTCTAGTATTTTCTGTATTTACTATGAGTGTCTCGCTGCTTGCCAAACTCACACCTGCCCCCATTCTACCTCCATAACCCCTTTGCTTTTCCCCATCTATTCTATCTAGTTCGGTACCTGTTTCTTTCCCCTCCTATTTGAATGGGAGTTGATGCCCATTCAAGTGCATTAAAGGAGCAATCCACGCAGTTTAAAAAAAATTATAATAATTATAGAGGATTGAAGCAATGGTCTCTGGACCTGAAGCCCATTAATTTCAGCTCCGGGGACCTCCTGCTTCCAGAGATACTTATCTCCGAAGCGGGCGCCGGAATCTCTCTGCAGTTTAAAGCTCCCGCGTCACATGGGCCAAAAGGAAGCTGCACCGGATGACGTCACGACTTCCTATTGGCCCGCGGAGCACGGGAACTTTGAACATTTTCCGTAATGTGAACCCTGGAGTGACTACTCGCACCCAATATGGAGGTAAGTATCTCCGGAAGCAGGGGGTCCCTGAAATCCTGTATTAAAATAATAATATTTTTTTTTTTTTTTTTTTTAACAGCTTGAATTGCCTCTTTGATCGAAAAATGAGCTTGGGAAATCACTGGTAGGAGGGGAAACAGGGAAGGCACCAGGAGAGATAGCATGGTTTATTAACACTGGGAAGCTGTGAGATGCACATAGGGACATACAGCTTGTTTCTGGCCATAGGTGAAAAAACAATAGTCCAGAGGAAGAGAAGTTGTTACCTCCAAGGCTGGAAAGCGCTAGGGTTGGACACCCACATATTCTGAACTTGTTACTGATAGGGCTAGGGAAATTGGCGCAAAGCCAAAAAGGCGCCGCACCACAAAATAAGAAGACAGTAAACGAGGGTGAATATAAAAAAAACTATTTAATCCACAAAAACGGGAGGTCGCACTGACATGTTTCGCTCAGTGGAGCTTTATCAAAGTAAGGGCTCTCCACAATGCTCCCACTTCCTATGAGCCCCAGTCATCCCTCACAGGATAACGCTACTACTGATAGGGCTAGAAGCTTTTTATGAGACACATATATATATATATAGCGTATTCGCTTTAGGAGTAGAAAGGGCAAAAGATGGAAAGTGGTAGGTGAGTCGGTAAAGGATATAGAGTGAAATGGACATATATTTATTCATAGCTCCAAGTTTTAAGACACCCAGATAACACATTGTACTATAATGTAATGTGTCAGACGATCAGGAATCTGTGGGGTTCTGATAACCCAGCTTCCTCTCCTGCGCTGCCGCCTCTCCAGTATGGTACACCACTGACACTAGAACACATCCTGAGCGTCTTCCGGTATTTCTGCTCTGCAATGTCCACTATGGTGGAGCTCCTGTAGGCCTGCTGGAACCCCCAAGGGCAGCTAGAGTACGGTTAAAGATTTGTTGTGTTGCCTCATGTTCCAACTTGCTCTATTTCTTGCCCTAGTAAAAGAAAAGAAAATATAAATAAATACACATAGAGTGAGAAAGTGGAAAACATACTGTACATACACACAGCACATAAACCTACAGTCTACTCTACACTGTGCATCTCAATGTATCTCATGCTCATGAAGCAGCACAGGCAGTAAGGTCATGTAAAGACAAAAACAATCCCATAGCAGTCAGTCCACACATCACACAGGGTCCCCAAACTTCTCAATCAATCATTCATGAAGGGGTCTTTCAACACAGAGAAAAGTGTGCTTTGGGCACTGAGCAGAGCGGTGGCATATGCAAGAATAGTTTCTGACACCTGATGCAGTATGTCAGACATACACCACTACAGATGTGAGGGATTTTGGGGCAAATAAAAGGCAACAAGAATGGCCCAAAGAGACGCAGAATGTGAACTCCTACTGACACTTCCCAAGGTGCAATGCTTTCATACAGAGGTGCAAAGTTCAAATGCCCCAGTTTTGCTCCAAAATTGCTGTGATACATAGACTTCGAAGTATTTCATGAGCCATTTAGATCCCCTGGGATGGTATGTGCAAATGAGCACAGTAAATGCCACTTTTTACATCGTTCTTCCTAATACAGGGATTGCACTTTAGCTTATTGCACTTACACAGCCTAACACATCCAAGTCTGAGCTACAATAAATGCACAGACCGCATCCTACGCAAGGGGAGACGATGTGACGTGGTTAACCAGGGTTCTCACTGTAAGGCTGTAAACAGGCTCAGTCAGACAGCACAGATATGGTGGGTAGAATAAAGGTAAAAGTGGTAAAGACAGAAAACACTGCAAAGCGTCAATTCAAATATCTCACTCTGGCCCATACTCACAAAAGCCTTTAGCACAAACTAACTCTTATTCAAATGAATAGGAGACTGTTAAGACACTTAGAACCCTTTATAAGGCTGCGGCCAGGCAGGAAGCGAGCGCGCTGGTGCTCATGCGCGGTGACGTTACGCTCACTGCTCGGCCGGGAGATTTGTGGCCGGCTAGGTGCGCGCGCGGGTGGGGGGGGGGGCGATTCGGGGGGGGCGCGGCCATGACGTCACGTAGCTGGTTCGCCCTCATTGAGCGAACCGCTCACGTGACGCACTTGTGGACGACAAATTCAAATTTGCTTGCTCTGCAAGCAGCCAAGCACCGAGCAGGCGCTTGCTCACGCTGGCCACACACATTGCCTCAATGTGTTTCATAGCGGCCAGCGTGAGCCACCCTGGCCGAGGGCCTTAGGCAATATGGGCTTCTGTGACAAAGTGACGGCAGAGCTGAGAACACTGCAATTCATTCAGTGCCCACAGGGTGTCAGTAGAGCTCCAGGGGCCTCACCATGCAGTGATATAATCAGAACAGAATCAGATCACTGGCAGACATTCAAACCTCTAGTCTAGAAGGAACAAGACACAGACACGTTACTGTATCCAAGGTCAACCCCAGGTGGTGCAAATGGGTTCAAGGTGACCACGGCAACTAATAGGTTGACGGTGACCTGTTGCATCGTGTATTAGAAGTCAAATGTGCACAAAAATGTAATAAATGTTTTTCATTTCAAGTGATGGCGGAGGCGATTAGGCCAGACAATGACTCCCCTATTGTATTGCAGGTGTAATGAAAGCTGCCTTCTTACCTCTGCGCTGGGCCTCTTACTGCGCCCCGAGAGATTACAATCAGCTGTAAGGGAAAACAGTGATCCAGTTTTACTTGTTGTCTGTTCAGATGATCGTAAATCAAAAGCTAAAGGCAATTCATCTGGTGGGTAACTAGGTCCTCGGTTCAATTTGCTTGGAAACCGTCTTCCCCGTGGCGGAGAAGATTTTAGTCCCACTTTAAAGCATATCTAGTAGGGGGGTCTAAGTCTGCAGAGAAGGAATTAAACCAAGGAATTGAGGATAAGGATTGAGCTTTCTTTAAAGCGGCAAATTCAAGCTGGCGGTTTTCCCCCCTTTTTTATCGATTTTGTTTTTTTACACACAATTGAAGCAGGGGGTCTTCAGGGCTGCACCCCATTCATTTCAGCTCCTAGGACCCCAGATTCCGGAGATACAGACCTCCGTAGTGGGTGCCGCTCCGGCTTCACATAATGGCCACTTCTCAAAGCTCCTGCGGGCCAATAGGAAGCCGTGACATCATCCAGTGCGTCTTCCTACAGGTCCGCGTGAGCTTTAGGCCTCGGCCAGGGTGGCGCTGAGCGGGCGGGCGCGCTCACTCTAGCCGCGATGTAACACATTGCAGCAATGTGTGTGGCCAGCGTGAGCGAGCACCCGAGCATGCGCAGCACTTAGCTGCTTGCCAAGCAAGAAAATTAGAATTTGCCGCGCACGAGCGCCTGCACGCTCAGCGCCACCCTGGCCGCAGCCTTAAACTTGCAGGAAATACCGGCACCCCCTTCAGAGGTCTGTGTCTCAGGAAGCGGGTGGTCCCCAGAAGTGAAATGAATGGTGTTCAGCTCAGCAGACCTCCTGCTTCAATCCTATGTTTACATATTTTTTTTTAAACTCGTCCGCTTGGATAGCGCCTTCATGCATTCCGGGACAAGAAGACAAGCTGCAGTGAAAGGCCTCCTCAGGGGAAGAGAAGTCTGCAATGCTGCCTGTAGAAGGTTGAATGCTATGGAGTAGCTGAAGAAGAGATGGCGTGACCACAGGCGCAGGCTGAGAGAACAACCAGCAGAGGCTGGAGGAGGCCTTCCCAGTGACTTGGCATTCACACCTTCCAAATAGACTGAATGCCAGGAGTAGGATGCACAGACAGTGCTGGGGAGGAGGGAGGTATGCCAAATCCACGAGTGCTTGCCCTATAGATTTTTCCTCTTTTTTTTCTTTTCCGGGGTCTTGGTCTAATCTCAAGTATATTAGCTATTTCTGTCACATCAACAGAGCAGCATTTGCAGCCACGGCTCCAGTGATTGTATGCTGTAAATGCAGGGATCTTATAACGTAGTCTGATTAACGCCTGGTCCCTATAGGAACATTATAGTCTTCAATACAACTATAAATTGGATGCCAATACAAGACGTGCTGTTTAATGTGTCTGCTCATGTTGAGCTAATTTAAATAAATTAGGAACAGACGCACGTCCACTCCACCTGTTGACTCATTATGTTAACGACCCCCCACGCAAACTGTAATTTGCACGTCTTTTTGGACAACTCTAAATTGGGGTCTTATTTGTACAAGACGCAAGCCGGACATCTGCGCCACGGAAAGCGTTCGGGTCACAGCTCGGCTGTCGTAAGCCAGGTGTAAATCGGGCCTATTTGTATGACTTGTAGCCCAAAGAACTGTATGAAAACTTGTTGTTTTTCAAGAAACATTTCAATAGCTCTGTAATGTATTGTCTTACTGCAAACACACTTACTTTCCCTCTTGGGTAGGGTGGCCAGGTGGTTTCTCCAAAAATACTGGACACAATGGTGAAAGGTGCGGCACATTCACCTCTCTTCACTCCGTGCTGTTTCCTCCTCTCCTTGGCCCCACCCCCAGGCACCTGACACCTCCTCTTAATTGGCTGCATTACCCAGCAGAAGCCAATCAGGATGGAGGAAGCTGCCCAGCTCCCTAGCAACAGCCCTGCTCTCTCTCTCTGCTCGGGGAAATCCCGCGGCCTCCCCAAGCCAGTCAGGTCACTATGTCCAGAGAGGTAATACCGGTAAACATATACATGTCCAGTATTACCTCTCATGTTTACTGGACAGTGTCCAAATACAGGACAGTCCGGTTTAATACTGGACACCTGGCACCCCTACTTCTTAGGCGCACTGTATTAAACGCACAACAATCTGCTCCTACTATCTCGGAAAAAAGTATCTCCGCATACCACATTCGCTGGGACTCCTGAATATCCAACGCGGGGGAATCGCACCACGATGCAGCATGACCGGCCATTGACTTTAATGGCATTTAACACCGGACCAGGGTGCGATACCCCCGCATCTGACCTTTGTTAATCTGCCCCATGGTTTGTAAGCTTTTTGGAGAGGAGATTTTTCCTTCTAATGTGGACTTTTAAAATTTGATTTTATTACATTTTATTTCTATAAAATTCTGCAGATATGGTAAATGCCATATAAATACACACACACACACACACACATATATATATATATATACACACCTACAAATGTCGTGTGGCAGATTGAGTGGACAATAGGTCCCTTCTGTCTCTGTGTCACTATGTCATTTTTGTAACTGGCTGCAGGATTGACGCTATGAGAAAAAGGACTTACTGAGAAGCACAAGTAGCCCTATAGCCAACATCACTCCAGCGAAGATCAGGCCCCCGACACGAAGAGAAGGGTAATCTAAAGAGACAGACACATGCAAAATGTTCTCCCAACTATCCATATGTAGGAAAAACAGTGGCAGTGCCGACCTCCCCCAAATAAAAGTCTGCCAGTTTATTGCAGTAAAGTCTAAACCTTTCATGAGTATTAAGGTTACCAGATAGGCCTTGCTGGCAGTGACAGGGTTAATTGGTAATTTGTGTACATTGTATATATATTGGGTCTTGGACTTTAAATATTGTAGTACAGGGGTGGCCAACTCCAGTGCTTATGAGCCACCAAATGGTTAGGTTGTAAGCATATCCCTGCTTCAGCACAGGTGACTCAATCAGTGGTTCAATCAGAGACTGCAGAGACAGCACCACCTGTGATGAGGCTGGGATATCCTGAAAACCTGACCTGTTGGTGGCCCTTGAGGACTGGAGTTGGCTACTTCTGCAGTACATGTTAAATGCAAATAACACAACACCCGGATAAAACTGAGCCACTGATTAAGCGACCTGTGCTGAAGCAGGGATTTCCTTAAATCCGGACCTGTTGGTGGACCTGAAGGGCGGGAGTTGATCTAGAATACCAACTAACTCCAGCAGCGCACGACAATAATCCCAGTCTTTGCTCAGCTCCTAATGTGTCATGCAAACGTGGGTAACAGACAAGCAGGGACGTAACTACCAACCGGGAATGTAATGGCGGGCCCAGCTCAGGAGAGGCACACGAAGGGGCCCTGCGCTCTTCCCCACGGCAATAAAACTGATTGCCGGGGGGAGAGAGCAGGGCCTATGTGAGAGAGCAGCCCTCCATCGACGTCCCAGCATCATGTGACGCTGTGACAGCGCGCAGTGATGTGTTGCCATGGCAACGCGCCATCACGTGACGCAGCAACGTCAGGATGCATGCTGTAGTATTTGACGAAGGGGCCTCCAGTGCGGGGACAACAAGACTTAAATAAAAAGAGCCCCATTTAATTGAACAATCCAGTGGCTTTTTAGACGTGACTGGTGATTGAAGAGCACTCAAGAATCTGGTTCTGCCGCTGACTACACAAGAGACCCGAGCGGGGGTACTGTCAGAGTCCCAGACACATCCTGCACTGGCCACCCCACTACTGATCACCAGGGCAGAGAGAAGCTGCCCCAGCCTCCGCACACATTCACTTCCCTCTCATGTGATGTATACATACTCACCATTACAGGTGGGCACATTTTCTGGTGGGGGGGGAGGCGGGGGATTTGGATCGGCCGGTTCCTTTGGTCTGCGGATTTTCCGCGAATCTGTCTCAAAAATGTCCAGATTTTTTTTTATCATCACCGACAATCCAACCCGCGGATTCCGCAATCTGCTGGGGGGTTGTAACAATCCAGTCCAGGGAGTTCAGCTCCGCAAGTGGATGTTGTAATCCGCGGAATGGATTCTTACAATCCCCCGGCGGGATGCATCCAGTGGCGGCTTTGGGATGAAACCGTAACAATCTGCCGACGGATGTCACGCGGTGGAACGGATTGGAAAGCCCGGGGAATGGACGCTGGCAGTTACGCACACACTCTACTCACCGTAATGAAAGGGGTTGTGTGTGGCCGCAGATTCTGGAAAGAGAAAGAGAGATTCAGAAGAATAACCAGAAGCAATCGACACACAGCCCCAGAAAAGTCACTCTTTTTGCGTTTACAGTGACAGAGAAATGTGTATGCGGAAATATCACTTAAAGGAACAGTTCCCCATAATGTGACCTATTTTGAAAGCGTTAATGGGGTGTCCTTTAAACGAGTAATCCAAGCAATATCCTACGTGTAAAACAAGTGTGAGCAATAGACTGACATACGCTGAGCTAGCAGCGCCCTGGTATGGAACCACTTTGGACGTCTCCCTTCTGACGGAGCTCTAGTAGTTCCCTTGGAAGTGTGAGGAACAGGCGGGAGGGAATGTGGGGGTGGGAGAGGGGAGAATCAATAAGGAAGACAGTGGGGTGAGGTGTTTATAAGTAGAAACCTCCTCCTGCCTCACCCAACAATGTAGATACAAGTACCTGCGTGTGCGTAAGCACAATCCTAAACCGTGTCAAACAATAGATTCCAGTGCTAAATGACATGAACCACTAAGTAAATAGATATGCTTCAGGAGCAGGTCAAGGACCAAACTCCAAAACGTAGGGGCCTGGAACAGCACTTGAGTGTTAATGACCAATTTAGTGTCTAGTTCTCTGTATGAGAAAGTCCAGCTGTTTGAGGTGTGGCTGGAGCCCCAAGTGTCAGGATAACCAACCCTCCAACAAGAAACACCCCAAAAGAAAGAAAAAGGGCGCAGCATGGCAAACATATTCTTTATAGGGTTACAGCCAAAGTTCTGCCAGGCCTGCTCTAATATCCCTAAATGAGAGGGGATTAGCAGCAGAATAGTGAACACAGACAGGGCATCGTACAGTAAAAGACATCTTTACAAAAGAAGTAATAAGCTTGCAGGGGGAACTGCTCCTTTAACTCCCCATACTGAGCAGAGGTAGGGAAACTGAGGGGGAGGGAGGTTATTATTCTGTGAGCATCTGTGTGATCCCCACAGGGGAAGAGCATTGCAAGAGGTCCCCTGTGTCGCTAGAGTTATTTTCCACTTCACTACCACAGCCACCTGCAGCAGCGATGCATGTAGGGATGTAGCAACGTTATCGCTCCTGTTAACGGGATGCAGCGTCAACGCCTGTGTGATGTTTTAAAAGGCAATCCAAGCCGCATAAAAACATTTTTTTTAAAGCTTTTTGTATGTTTTAATACAGTATGTGCAGCCTTTGGTTGCCTTTAATTGAAAACGCTACCCTGCGGATCGTTTGGTTCTCCCGTGATCGATCAGCAAAGATCCAGCTTCCCAGGGGTTCACTAAATGGCTGCCTTTCAGTTTAAATCAATCCTTCAGTCAGTGTAACTCAGCAGCTAGTATGTTTTCTTATATTACTAATGTAACATTATCTATTGTTACAGTTTGCAGCTCAAACTGCTGGGAACATTGACAACAAATGATCCCAAACAGGAAAGGGTTACAGAGATCTTGCACTGCTTGGGAGGTGGGATAAACCTGCTATAGAATTCAAAGGATGCTCAGTATATTAAAACTCATTCAAAATGGTATTAAGAGTTGAATTTAAAAAAAAGGTAGTAAGTATTATCTAATACCGCAGAACTGATTTATTTAAAAAAACGTACCTGTAGAATATTGCTTGGATCGCTTTAATGTGAGGTTTTACGCAGCTCAGTTGGAATGAATGGTAATGCGTGCGCCATTTCCTTAGGGCACGCATCTCTTATCGTGTTATTTGTACAACACTGACGCATAACAGTAATGACACCATCTTCTGCATCTGCAGGTTCTTCTGGCAGTGGGTTAATCATATAATAGAGCAGTGATTCTCAACAGGGGGTTCGGGAGGTGTCTCCAAAGGGGTTCCCCAAAGAATATATGTAATGGCGGATCCCAGGCAGTGTAGCGGGTTCCTGAGTCCGTGTGGGGACTGCGCACTTACTAAGGCCCCAAACTGCACCTTAGCGTGGGTGGTACAGGTAGCTGTCAATTACAACAGGAGCTTCCAAAGTCGCTCCCCACAATGCTTTGCATCACAGCAAGGCATTGTGGGGCATGACTTTGGAAGCTCTCGCAGTAAATGACAGCTACACCCCCCCATGCTGTCTGCACACACTGAGGTGCAGTTTGGGGCCGTATTAAGCGTGTTCCCCCCTAGCTCAGGACACTATACTGCCTGCGACCGGTCCAACGGGTTTGTTACCAAGCGTCCGACAAGTAGGAAATACGATTAATTAGGGGTTTGTGGAACAAATATTTTGTAACTGTGGGTACACAATGTAAAATAAAAGATTTGGACCGCTGTAATAGAGATTGCTACAAGACAAACCCGCCACTGAACACAAGAGCGTTTGTTGAGATGTAAATGGACTGATGGAGGATGGCTCATCTGGGATGCTTGATCTATGCAAGTAGCAATACTCTGCAGGTATCATCAATGGAAAACTAATAGAGTGATGCTCTGCAGATGCTTGGCAGCAAAAGGGTTCATGATGAGATAATCCACTTAATCTCCAAATGACAGGTATTGCCAAACCAAGCAAGTATCTGCCCCACGACAAACCGTCAACCTGCCATCCGATTACGTGATGTTTTCAGACCAGAAATGCATTGTCCCGCAGCCAAGGTAGAACAGAAAGGGATGAGTGGTAAGGGGTGGAGACGCTCCCCCCCCCCCCCCCCCCCGTTCATACGGATTCTCACCTGTACAAAGAGCCAGGGCCCAAAACACAGCAAGCATGCAACCATGGCACATCTGAAACAAAACAGAGGGAATGTAATCCCCCAGTCAGGAGCCCTTTGTTCCTCATGCAGTTTGTTTGTACAGGAGTGCTATATAAACATACATACTGCACATGGCTCTATTTACACGTGTATATCTGGCAATAGAGGGAAGTGTGTGTGTGTGTGTGTGTGTGTGTGTGTGTGTGTTTGTGTGTGTGTGTGTGTGTGTGTGTGTGTGTGTGTGTGTGTGTGTGTGTGCGCGCGCGCGTGTGTGTGTTTTCACAGGGATCTCCATCAGGTCGGTGTAAACATTTAATTATATTTTGTGTAATAAAAATGTTGTTCTAATCTCTCCCACTGACCATAATATACGGGGGCTTACTGCGGTGACCCAGACACTTTATCCAGAGCTATATTGGTGTGCGGACCTGAGGACTTTTTGAAGTAAGTATAAGATAAGTATATATGGAGATACTGCACAACTCTCGTTCTCCTGTGTACTCCAGACTTCCCAGTGGGGTTGAACATTGTTTCTCTTTTTCCCCTAATTACACCATGAAGTTCTGCCCAAGCTCTGGATTCATTGGATACAATTGCACCGTATTCTCTGCTTTATAGCAAGTTAGGGAATTCCCCTGATCCTTTGCAATTGCCACTGTTTTTGTCTCTCTTATATCCGGGGAGATTCACTTTCTGTGTGATTCACATCTCTTTATGTTATGCATGATGGATATGTGTTGATAAATTGGTAGTTGGATTATGTCCTTAGGTCTGTTTATTACAGTACTGACCGGCCGGTCGTGCGTGGTCTGCATAATATATCTCTAGCACCAACTCCTATTTAGGATAATGGTGCAGTAAACCTAGCCTGTTAGTTTTGATCTATTTGTACACTGTGTTTATTTAGGGTCCATCCCTCCCCCCCCCCCCCCCCCCGGTTTGGTTTTATATGTTTTTAACATGTTATAAGCGAAGACATTAAAGTTTGTTTATTTCTCTAGTTGCTATTCTGAGTGCTCGTTACTGAGACTATTTCTTGTCTTGTTTGTGATTTTATATATATATATATATATATATATATATATATATATATATATATATATATATAAACATCTTAACAGTTTGTTATGATATAAAAAAAAAAATTTTTTTTTTTGCAAGATTGCCACTTTAAAAGGTTTTGTTTTAATTCCTCCGGTTCGGTTCATTGGTTTGAATGCCCTGCGGCGGGGGAAGATGTATTTATAAAATGTTTTACCAGGAAGTAATACATTGGGAGTCACCTCTCGTTCTCAAGTATGTCCTGGGCACAGAGTTGTGGTGACAGATACATAGTTACATTAAAGGAACAGGGTTATACACTATATACAAAGACATTGCATGAACAGTTAGAGATAATATATGTTACGGGCGTATGTAACAGTTACAGACCAGAGTAAAATGTGAGACAGATGAAGATCTCCGGGGCGGGGGCAGTTAATTGAGAAAACCATTGGACCAAACATCAAGTTGCGTTTTTCCTCTCTCTATGCATTATGTTTATTCATAGTCGGGCTGCATGTGAATGGAACGCCCTGGAGAGAATGAAAGAGGTCTCTTACCGCACGTATCATGGTGCCCGTCGGATGATCAGCAGGTTGTGAGGGACACCAGAAGCAAAACTGTCACTTGTGTTGTCCTCCTTTCTATTCTGTTGCTTTTATCAGCTGAGTGTTACCAGAAATATAAACAGAAAACAGAGCGGACAGGACAGAACCAGTCCTGAGCAGATAGGGGCATCACTGACCAAAATCAAGAGCTTTACAGAGGACAACAACATGAAATCATATTTTTATTTTTGCTGATTGGGTAGTAGACGCTTGAGGCAGCCAGAAGTGGTGTGAATTCAACAATGCACAGTCCTGTGAGTATTGTGCTCATTTGCATGTCAATTCCCAGAATCCCTTGCTGCAGTGGAGGCATTGTATGCTTGGAGATAACGGTGAAAGCAAGCTTGCAGACCTGTCTGAGACATATGAATGTGCTCACAAGCAGGGCCCCCCCAGGTGGGTGGGGGGTTTGGTGGGGGCCACCGGGACAGGTGTCAGCGGGGGGCAGAATCCATTTATTGTTTTGACAAATTTGAGTGTCATTTATTTATATTATGGTGTATTAAAGTTTATTTTAAAACTACTTAGGTCGATTCTACAAATACCCTGTAGCCCCGGTCCCCTTGGGCTCCCAGAGACCCCCCCTTCTTGCCTTGAGCGCGGTCGCGGGTACCGCTGGAGTCAGCCACAGGGTGTCCGCAAAGGTGGGGGCCAGAGCAGAGAGCGCTCCGATGCTCGGGAGGCTCCGCGGCGCATCCGGGTAGCGGGGGCCGCCATTTTAAGTTGCGCATGCATGTGCAGAAGGCAGGCCGCCAAGTAAGGGCTTTGCGCATGAGTGCCAGAGAGAGCGGCGGCCATTACAGGTTCACACAGGCGCAGATAGAGCTTGCAGCGGCCATTACACATAGAGCGCGCGGCCCCAATGTTAAAGAGGTCCTGAGTGGACTACAATTCCCAGCAGCCTCTGGGGACTGCACTTTCACCCAGATCACATGCTGCATTCCAGCCACTAAGACTTACAGATTCTCTGCAGCAGGGAATTGGATACATTGTTGTGTGCAGTCAGGAAGCAGACAGTGAAGGACATGAGAGAGTCAGAGCTGGGAGCAGGTTAGGGAAGGGAGTGTCTAGGGAGCAGTAGCCCTTGCATACTAGGCCAGGTTACCCCCCTAGGTAGGTGCTCTGCCCCATTAGTTATTTGTTAAGTTCAGGGACACAGCTGCAGTGCTGCGAGACCCTGACAATTGGGTCTGGACGCAGACATCACTCAAGATAGAGACTATCTTCCTGGTGGGATTGTCTGGCGGGACGCCACCCCACGCATCAAGAGCGGAAGCATCGTGGATCCCGCTTTCGGATCCATCAGCCAAGTACAGCATCTGCACGCCCGGGTGTGGACACACCCGGCAGGTACCATAAAGTCACAAAGTGCACCAACTACACACCTCATATTAGTGGGCAGCACTGTTCCACACTTGGGTGGGGTTGTGGGGACTTTTGAGACACTTGGGTGGATGGGTGGATGGGTGGACTTGGGGGGGGGGGGGAAACTGTATTACAACCCTATACATCAAGGCATTTGTTCCTATCTATTATCCATTTGTATATCTCAGGACATAGGCTCTATTTGCATCATGAGTGATTCCAACAGGTACAATCAGTAGCACCGCATCTCACTGTACACCGGCTCATTTGGGTCTAATTAGGAGTGCACCTTGCCAAAGGATATTTCTCTCTCTCCCCCTCATTATTGAGTAATCAGACAGTTCCCATACCCAGGTGTTAGCAGAAGAAATTACGCACACAGCAAAAGGTGAGTTGAAGACAGGATTAAAGATACCATCTGGGCCTGGGACCTGTGGGGGAAGTCTGGCCTAGTCCTGGAACCACTGGCACCCGGACACTACCTGCTTCCTCACTGTCCCTGCGCGGCTCTCTTCACGCCAATCTATCTCCCTTCCTTCTCTGCTCAGAGCCCTATTGGCTCTGACTGCCTGTGTGGATCCCTTCTCCTCCTCCCCTGGAGGATCCTGGGACTTGTAATCCCTTGCGGGGCCGTCTGTAATGGCCACCACACTAACTGCCTATCTGCGCATGGCTTCAATCGTGCATGCGCGAGATTCAAGATGGCATCCCCGTCTACCGGGACCGCCGCAGAACTCCAGCAGCATCCGACTCCCCCTCACCGGAGGTAAGGAGGGGGGCTCTGCTATAGTTATATCTTTGTAACGTTGGCATTTTATTGCGAAACTTGAGAAAAAAAAATACTTAAGAGTGGGATTGGCACACACTGCTCTATAGGAATAATTCTCCTGACACTACATGAGAATGTACTGCTCCTGACGCCATGCTCACATGCACTGCTAGATTATTAAATGTTGTGAAATCCTGTGCGTCACAGCGGTGTATAAATGTGAAGCATTTCTCACAGTACAAACTGGCAGACGCTGCTCCAACTATTGAGGACTTCCTTGCACAGCAAACAACCAACGATGATCTAGCATGGGGATGGGTCACCACTGTAAACAACTAGATTACCATGCAGTATAATTTGCTATAGTATACTTGATCCATTCTAAGGCTAAGGTCCCGTTGCACGCGTCCGCACGGCTGGCTTGCTTGCCGGCGGCGCGTGCAACTCGCTGTACCGCGATCTGCGGTCTACAGGAAACTTCAGTAGTAGCGGGGGGGGGCGTGGCCAAACGGGTCGGGGGGGTGCGGCCATGACGTCAGGGGGCGCGGCCATAACGTAGGGGGCCGGAGCGGGAGGTGGGCGGGAGTGGGAGGATTGACAGGGAGGGGGGGGCGTGGCTTGAGCGGAGGGACCCGCTACTCTTCCCCCCCCTCCCTCCACGGGCTGCCACGGGCTGCAGGTAAGTAAAAAAAAACACACACGCGCAGGCACTCATACATACACACACACACACACACAGGCAGGCACTCACGCACTCATACACACACACACACACACAGACAGAGACACACACACACACACAGACAGAGACAGGCACGCACGCACTCAGGCACACACATACACAGACAGGCACTCACGCTGCTTTCACTCCACACTCCTCCCCGCTCCCCGAAGCCTCTCCTCCTCCCGCAGCCTCCCCTCCCCATTGGCTCACAGCCACACCACGTGACGCGTCGAAGCTAGGAAACACTATTCTGTTGTGTCTCCTAGCGGCTGACGCGCCACAGCGTGTAGTCAGCTGTGCGCCAGGGGGGCCCGGGACCGGCTCGCGAGGATTCCCCTGCTGGTGGGGAACTCGCTACATTGCCGCCCGCGCCAACGAGCGCAGCGGGTCCCAGGCCTAAGGCCTCGTTCAGGGTGCCAGAGGCAGGAGTTGGAGGGCGGGTGTTCGCGAGAGCAGGCGGCAGTCTGCTGGGCGATGTGTGTTCATCCTCCCCAGCAGACTTTCTCAGGAGTTGAGGAGGCAGGGAGGGGGCGGGGCTACAGACCTGAGGTTAGGGATCGAAGTTGCAGTCTTGAAATCATTCTCAAGAATGATTTCATTGGCTGCCGAGGTCCCAGTGACGCTGCTGCAGCTTCAAAAAACAACTTGGGTTGTTTATTGAAACTGTAGCCAGCGTCAACTCGGAGACAGGGCAGCTGCTACCCTGACAACCAGTATTCAATTTGAATACATTGTGTCCCACGGCAGCTCGCACGGCAGCACGCCCTCCCTCCGAAGCCAGCACCCTGAACTAGGCCTTAGTCACACTTTGTGCTTTGCGATACTGTTTGCATATTGAACACATGATCTTAAAACCTTTGTATGAATATTTGGCACAGCTTTTGAATAAAAAAAAAAAAAAAAAAAATCATTTTCTGATAAACCACGTATATGCCGCGTGCTTTTGAATGCTGGCAACATTTTGCATGATGTTAAGGTACGAGGATACAAGGGGAGGTCCCATTCCCTGTGCACCACTTCCGGACAAATGCAAGTCGAATTATTGCATATACAGGTAGTGCGGTCTGACAAAACCCAGTGTGAGATGGGCCACAGATCTGTTTGCAATGGTAAAGTGCATGTGATGCAGCTGTGCAGTCTGGTATATGGGGCCAACACACCAAACAAACACAATCTGCCGCCCACCTAATATATAACGATGAACATCTATGTTGATGAAAAATAGTTGGTGCATCAGGGATGGAATCCAACTAGAACACAACGCTTGGTGAGACCCCTAAGGGTACTCACGAAAAGAATCCCTACATTAATGCACTCTACCTAATTATGATAATGGTGGCAATGTAGAACTGCCGAGTAGAATACTCAAAACATCAAGGATGACTGCAGACTAAAGTGGTCCCAAAAGACCCCACTAATATAAAAAAAATAACAACATTTTATTAACATATATGCTGGGAAGGTAACAAACACAATGTGAATTTAAAATGCAATGTAAATAAAATCCCATTGGAAAGAACATACCGGCTGTATGGTAAGTATGTGAGGATGTACTCCTAATTAGCCTAATCAGGTAATTAGCCCTACAGCCCGTTGTACATACTCACATACTTACCACACAGCCGGTGTTTTTTTTTTTTTTTTTTGTTTTTTATATTAGTGGGGTCTTTTGGGACCACTTTAGTGGCATTGCCAGCCCTTCCCAAAGCACAGGAGCTAAGGAAAGAGAACATTGGGTGTGAGCACAGTAACATACAGAAGCGGTGTTCCAGACCAGGGGGGCTCAACTACAGTCCTCAAGGGCCACTAACAGGTCACGTTGTCAGGATACGCCAGTTTCAGCACACGTGGTTCAATCAGAGGCTCAGCCGAACACAGCCACTTGTGCTGCAGCAGGGATAACCTGATCTGTTGGGGAGGGGGGCGGGCATGAGAACTGGCGTTGAGCACCCCTCTTCTAGATCATAGAGGCACCCAGTACCACCACAGCCTTCCCCTTGTTGGCTAAACATGCAGCAAATGTGCAGAACAAGTTTGGAGTTTGTCACGAGCTTCACTTATTTGACGCTGCGCCGTCAGAAGCCGCCGAAGACACGGTGAGCGAGTTACAGATGCCTTGCGCGCTCCCCCAGGATTTCGTTTAAATGCTTTGGGGGGGAGAGCACAGCGAGTACAGAGCGGCTTTGCTTCCTACCACACAACAACAGCTTGTACTTGACCTCATTATATTGAAGAAAGGAACTCCCTGTTCTGCTCCCCATGTCCCCTTTCCTGCAATTCCTGAAGGACGTAACTCTACGAACATTATCTGGGACAGTTTGAGAATGTCACAACTCACGCTGCGAGAAAACAAAACAAAAAAAACTTTTATTGAATTACAAGCCAAAAAAAAAAAAAAAAAGTTAAAAAGAAAATAGTTTACACAAAGAGTGGGAGATAAGAGGATGGATGTCATGAAGTCACAATTGAGATGTTACTGCAACGGGATTAGGAAAATGAAGCATAATCAGCTGCATGTTCAGCACTTGCTGGCGCTCCCTGAAAGAGAAAGAGGGTAAATTACACCCCAGAAACAGATCTGTCCGATAATACTAAAAGCAACAAGTTGCAGTTCATTTATTTAGTTATAGGATTGATGAAGGGGTTTTCTGGAGTTGAAATAAATGCAATTCAGTGCCATAGACCTCATGCTTCAAACCTATAACTAACTATATATAAAAAAAATTAAATAAATCAGTTCTGTACTATGAGAAAATACATGTAGCTTTTTTTTTTAACCACTCTGAATGAAATGTTTAATGTATTATAATGTAACAAGCCTTTTTTTGTTTCTATAGCAACCATTTACAAAGTCACAGATACTGAGTCAATACTCCTCTGCAGCCATTAATAAACCCTCGAGCCGAATCTTCGCTGATCGATCACAGGAGAACGGATCTATGGGCAACTTAGCCAATTACTCATCACGGTGTGCATTGTATTGATGCACCTATTAAAGGGGGGGGGGGGGCGGCAGCTGGGACTGAAGCTTTAAAAAGTCTCCATACAAACAATATAAAACCCTCACTGCAAGTTATACAGAGTTAGTATAGTTATACAGTATACCTGCAATAAGTGCTTTCTATATTGATATTTTGTCTCTTGCATCAGTAACCTTCACTCAAACCGGCGGTACAAGAGCCTCTAACCGTTATTTTTACAGCTGTTTGGGAAACATTATAGATGGACGAAATGGATTCACTTTCTTGGACTCCCTGGTACTGTTGAGACTGACGGCAAATTGCCATGCGGTCTCCTACCTGGTTAGGTTTTTTTGGAAGCTGAACAGGACTGAACCGTAATTAGGTCAGGAAGCAGGAAAGGAGCACAGGCCCTCCCCTTGATAAAGGCTGCTTCGAAATGTTGGAACTGGATTTGCTAATACATTAACTTTCTGCAAGTCCATGTGCCTGGTCGCTTCTTTCCTGCTCCGTGACCTCCTTGGGGCATTACAGGATCTCCCCATCTCTATGTGCACCGGCAAATTGCCCTCATTACCACCTTAAATTGTGTGCCTGTAACCATCACTGTTCCCTTTATTAGGTTAGAACACTGCAAAATAGCGAGAGCTTCTAATGAGTCCTAGCAACACCTAATCCCATTGTTCTTCAGGATACAAAAAAGGAAAAAAACACCCCTTGCCAATCGAGAAAAGGTCTCGGACTGTACCTGGAGTAATGAGGCTCTGTTCCTGTGCTTGATTCCTGCGTCTAAATGAGGGGAAAAAAGATGTCTGTGTTACCACGAGGGATGAAGCGGTATGAACCCATGGAGAATGAACAGTTGGAGAAGGAGCGGCTCCGTGAGTAAAGACACTGACTCTGGCACTGAGTTTGAAGCAAGGGAACATGGTTCAATTCCTGGTGTCGACTTCTTGCGACCTTGGGCAAGTCACTTTATCTCCCTGTGCCTCAGGCACCAAAAACATAGATTGTTAGCTCAATGGGGCAGGGACCTGTGCCTGCAAAATGTCTCTGTAAAGCGCTACATAAAACTAGCAGCGCTATACAAGAACAAACAGAAAATATAAATATATTCAGCAGAATACATATAGACGATTCATCACTTACTCGTTCTTCTGGTTGAATTTGCATCGGCATTTTCCACCTGAAAGGGAAATATTACATATTAGATACATACTTGGAAGAAAAAAAAAAAGGAAACCTCATTTGACACCATTAAGGAACGGTCTTCTTAGGAGTCTATTAGACGCACGTGTGCTGTGAACTAGGATGAGCCCAAGAATGTAACAGTAAATATAACCCCACACATATTGACACAGAGACTGGCAAAGCTATGGCCTATCCAACAGCTACAGAGGAAACGATTGTCCAGCCAGTCCCTTCCTAGCAGTGACAGATGGGACATGATCTTCCCAGTCTGTCTCATTCATACACAGGCTGCATTATTCATTGGGGTTTGGGCTTACTGCACCCAGCTAACAGCTTGACAGAGGAACAAGCAGGTATTATCGCCCATCAAGTATGTTCCTCTTGACAGTTACGGACAGAAAGGACCACTGTCCCATCCAATAGCAGAGAGAAAGGAACTATGTAGCCCAACTAGTCTGTCCCATTTAATACAAAGCAAGCAAACAGAGAGAGACATTCAATGTCAGGATGATAACTTACTCATCAATATGATGATGCCCATGGCACACAGCACCCCAGCAACAATAAGACCCCCGATTTTCAGGGATTCATAATCTAGAAAAAGGAAAATATTTATTTATAGAGATTGTATTTCAAGCTTAGATCCCATACAGAATTATCCAGTAACAAACGTTCACGAGTGTCCACACCACTGACAGGAACTATGTGAGCACTTCGTGCAGGGGTCCACATATACACCTATAGTACAAACAAGCTATACAGGGGAATAAAACCCCATTGTTTTGTGTGTTCACATCACAGAACCAGTGGCCCTGTGAATAGGATTATAAAACATGGACATTAGTATGAAGTTCTGCACGATCCTCCAGCAGCCAGAACCAGTGGGCTGAGCAATTTGTCTTCTCCAAATACCTTTTGTGTACAGCTGCCACATCTGATGAAGAACTCAGAGAGGTGCAAAAGCCTGTAACTGATCAACTATCTTCAGCACTACCTGCTCCTCCCGCATTACTTTACTACACGCGGTTTCCAATAGCAATATGGGAAATATAGATTAGGTTTTCAAAATATCCCTGCTTCAGCACAGGTGGCTCAGTGAGCCACCTGTGCTGAAACAGGGATATCCTGAAAACCTGACCTATTGGTGGCCCTTGAGGACTGGAGTGACCCCCCCCGGTGTAGACCTTTGTGAGGTGGCCAGGAAGCCAAAAGTGACCACTTGACATATGCTTATGCTCCGTTTAATAATTTTTACAGTACTATTTTGATGTTCAGACATGTAACACTGCGCTAGGCGTGATGGGATGTGGGGGGCTTAGATCAGTGCTAAATTAAGCGGTTTTTACTATAAGACATGTGGATACAAACAGACAAAACCAGACAATTTGGAGACTTTGTAACCTTACAATACAGTCTGAAAACTAAATCACAACAGCTGCCGGATACAAGCAATTTCCAAGTGATTGTAACCCCAGTTGTGTCGCCTTTATTTAGTGGACACAACTTGCCGCTATTTACAGTATATCAAGCGCATATCACAATGAAAGACTTACCGTAGTAGAATTGGCTGTTCTCTGAAATGAGAAAGCAAAACCCACAGTTAAAAACAGAACAGCAGATAAACACCAAACTCGCGTACAGAAAACAAACAAACACGCTTAGGTTCATCTGAAGCTCTCAGATGATCGACTAATACACCACCTTCTAGTACCGAGTTTGGCAACCCTGTAGCCAATAGCCACAAGTGGCTAATTGGCCATCAAAGTGGGGCTAATTGAAGTTTGCCAAAAAAAAGCTTAAAAAAAAAATGTGATATATCTACTATATATTTGTGAAATCACTGTATGTCTGCGTCCCAAGGGTCAATCGCATTGGACCTTGGGCCTGTCACTCCTGCTCAGGCCATGCCCGCCCCCGCACACCTCTCATTGGCCTACGTCCAACACCAATGCCACACTGTCCCACCCCTCACTGACTCTCATTGGCCTGCGTCCAATGCCCGCCCCCCACACCTCTCATTGGCCTGCGTCCCACCCCTCACTGACTCTCATTGGCCTGCGTCCAATGCCCGCCCCCGCACACCTTCATTGGCCTGCGTCCAACACCAATGCCCTAATACTTCCACACTGTCCCACCCCTCACTGAGTTTTGGGAACGCTCTGGGGCCACGCTTCACAGCTATCAAAACCTTCACGTCTGCTACCACAGACTGCCGAATCAGGTACAGCAGTGTTTCCCAAACTGTGCGCCGCGGCTTGGCTAGAGGGGCGCCGCGATCAGGGCCGCCAGCAGCGGGAAACAAGGGCTGCTAGCTCATTTAAAAAAAAAAAAAAAAAACCTCTGAGGGGAAGCAGAGGAGCGGTCACGTGACCACTCCCATCCAATGGGGCTGCAGCCTGCCTGGCATTGCAACTGCAGAGCCACCAGACAGCACCACGGTGTGTGTGTGTGTGTGTGTGTGTGTGTGTGTGTGTGTGTGTGTGTGTGTGTGTGTGTGTGTGTGTGTGTGTGTGTGTGTGTGTGTGTGTGTGTGTGTGTGTGTGTGTGTGTGTGTGTGTGTGTGTGTGTGTGAAAAACGGGCTGCAGGGTGTGTGTGTGTGTGTGTGTGTGTGTGTGTGTGTGTGTGTGTGTGTGTGAAAAACGGGCTGCAGGGTGTGTGTGTGTGTGAAAAACGGGCTGCAGGGTGTGTGTGAAAAACGGGCTGCAGGGTGTGTGTGTGTGTGTGTGTGTGTGTGTGTGTGTGTGTGTGTGTGTGTGTGTGAAAAACGGGCTGCAGGGTGTGTGTGTGTGTGTGTGTGTGTGTGTGTGTGTGTGTGTGAGAAAAACGGGCTGCAGGGTGTGTGTGTGTGTGTGTATATATGTGTGGTGTGTGTGTATATATGTGTGGTGTGTGTGTGTATATATGTATATATGTGTGTGTATGTGTGGTGTGTATATATATATATATATATATATATATATATATATATATATATATATATATATATATATATATATATATATATATATATATATATATATATATATATATATATATATATATATGTGTGGTGTGTATAGCTACTATATATTTCTGAAATGTCTGTATGTTTGTCTGCATGCCCTGTGTCCCTAGGGCCAATCGCATTGCACCTTTGGCCTGTCACTCCACCTCAACACTGTCCCACCCCTCACCACACTGTCCCACCCCTCACTGACTCTCATTGGCCTTCGGCCAACACCACTGCCACACTGTCCCACCCCTCACCCCACTGTCCCACCCCTCACTGACTCTCATTGGCCTTTGGCCAACACCACTGCCACATTGTCCCACCCCTCAGTGACCTTTGGGAATGCTTCTAAGCACCTAACACTCACCGCACTGCCTCTTACAAACACCCCCCTCCACCACCACCCCCCCAACCTCATGCACCCCCCTCCACCACCACCCCCCTCAACCTCATGCACCCCCCTCCACCATCACCCCCCCCCAACCTCATGCACACTACAAACACACGCCACAGCTCTCCCGCTACTGCAGCCCATCACCAACCCCCCTCACCCAAACATACAACGCACGATGCTCCATCACCCCCCCCCCTCACACCAACAGCAAACGCACGCTGCTGAACATACAACGCACGATGCTCCATCACACCCCCCCCCCCTCACCCGAACATCCCCGGAGCACACCCAAAACTACCCCACCCCCCTCACCCATACATCCACCGCACGATGCTCCTCCGGAGCCCCTCACCCCCCCCCCCCCCCCACCATCCACCGCACGATGCTGCTCCGGAGCCCCTCACCCCCCCCCACTCACCCGAACATCCACAGCACGATGCTGCTCCGGAGCCCCTCACCCCCCTCCTCACCCTCTGTCCGCCCCCCCCTTTCCTGGCCGCTGGCCCGCAACAACGGAACTACCCCCTATCACCACTCCGCGGGACCTCAACATCACCCGCTCTCCCGGAGCACCCTCTCCCCCGGTGCTCCCCCCCTCCCCCCCCCCCAGAGCACCCTCTCTCCCGGTGCTCACCCGCTCCCCCGGTGCTCCCCCCCTCCCGCCCCCCCAGAGCACCCTCCCTCCCCCCCCCCCAGAGCACCCTCTCTCCCGGTGCTCCCCCCCCCAGAGCACGCTGTCGCCGCTCTCACCTTCAGGCCTAGAGGCCGCGCCCCCAGCTCCCCATCCCCGCGGGCGCTGCTCCGGCTCTCAGGCCTAGCTGTCTCTGTCGGGAGCTGCACGGGCCGCGGCCCACACCCCCCCTCACCTGAGCGTCTCAGCTCCGCATCGCCGGGGGGAACCGCCGAGGAACCCGAGGAGGAGCGCGGCCCGGTGCGAGGTAAGTAACCGCACGGGAAGAGATCTTTCACCCCCGGCCCGGCCCTTCACCCCACCCGGCGCTTCACCCCACCCGGCCTGGCGCTTCACCCAGCCCGGCGCTTCACCCCCCCCCCCCCCCGCCCTGGCCCTTCACCCCCCCCCCCCCGCCCTGGCCCTTCACCCCCCCCTGGCCCTTCACCCGCCCTGGCCCTTCACCCGGCCCTGCCCTTCACCCCCCCCCTGCCCTTCACCCCCCCCCCCCTGCCCTTCACCCCCCCCCCGGCCCTTCACCCCCGGCCCTGCCCTTCACCCCCCCCCCCGGCCCTGCCCTTCACCCCCCCCCCCCGGCCCTGTCCTTCACCCCCCCCGGCCCTGCCCCCCCCCCCCCGGCCCTGCCCTTCACCCCCCCCCCCCCCCGGCCCTGCCCTTCACCCCCCCCCCCCCCGGCCCTGCCCTTCACCCCCCCCCCGGCACTGCCCTTCACCCCCCGGCCCTGCCCTTCACCCCCCCCCCTGCCCTTCACCCCCCCCCCCTGCCCTGCCCTTCACCCTCCCCCCACACACACACACACACACACACGTGTACACACACACACACACACACACACGTGTACACACACACACGTGTACACACACATGTGTACACACACACACGTGTACACACACACACGTGTACACACACACACGTGTACACACACACACACACACGTGTACACACACACACACACACACACACGTGTGTACACACACACACACACACGTGTACACACACACACGTGTACACACACACACGTGTACACACACACACACGTGTACACACACACACACACACGTACACGTGTACACACACACACACACACACACGTGTACACACACACACACACACACACACACAGGTGTACACACACACACATGTGTACACACACATGTGTACACACACACGTGTACACACACACGTGTACACACACACGTGTACACACACACGTGTACACACACACGTGTACACACACACGTGTACACACACACGTGTACACACACACGTGTACACACACACACACACACACACGTGTACACACGTGTACACACACACACACACACGTGTACACACACACACACACACACGTGTACACACACACACACACACACGTGTACACACACACACACGTGTACACACACACGTGTACACACACACACACGTGTACACACACACACACACATACACACACGTGTACACACACACACACACGTGTACACACACACACACGTGTACACACACACGTGTACACACACACGTGTACACACACACGTGTACACACACACGTGTACACACACACGTGTACACACACACGTGTACACACACACACACGTGTACACACACACACACGTGTACACACACACACACGTGTACACACACACACACACGTGTACACACACACACACACACACACGTGTACACACACACACACACACACACGTGTACACACACACACACGTGTACACACACACACACACGTGTACACACACACACACACGTGTACACACACACACGTGTACACACACACACGTGTACACACACACACACGTGTACACACACACGTGTAAACACACACACACACGTGTAGACACACACACACACGTGTAGACACACACACACACGTGTACACACACACACACGTGTATACACACACACACACACGTGTATACACACACACGTCTATACACACACACACGTCTATACACACACACACACACGTGTATACACACACACACACGTGTATACACACACACACACGTGTATACACACACACACACACGTGTATACACACACACACACGTGTATACACACACACACACGTGTATACACACACACACACGTGTATACACACACACACACACGTGTATACACACACACACACACGTCTATACACACACACACACGTCTATACACACACACACGTGTATACACACACACACGTGTATACACACACACACACATGTGTATACACACACACACACATGTGTATACACACACACACACACACGTGTATACACACACACACACGTGTATACACACACACACGTGTATACACACACACACGTGTATACACACACACACACGTGTATACACACACACACACGTGTATACACACACACACGTGTATACACACACACACGTACACATACACAATGTATACAAACATGTATACACACACACACACAAACATGTATACACACACACACACAAACATGTATACACACATGTATACACACACGTGTGTGTATATATACACACACACACGTATACACACACATACACTATCCCCAGCACCACCACATCAGCACACCGGTATCCCATGCCCCCCCCCCCCCCCCAGCACACTGGCATTCTCGGCTCCCCACCATTCCCAGCCCCCATCAACACCATCAGCACCCACACATTGGCACCTTCGCACCTCCCCATCGGCACACCCACATCCGCACCCCCACATCATCAACAAACCCTCCCAAATCAGCACACCGATACAATCACCATCAGTACAGCCACAGCAGCAGTACCACCGCACACTGCCATGGGCCGCGTGGACCACTCCCCACCCAAATGCCACCCCCACACCACAAACATCCCGGGCAACGCCGGGGCTCTCAGCTAGTATCTGATAAAACTCGCTTCTATTACAACGGACGGTGCACCAGCAATGATTGGAAGAAAATCAGGATTTGTTTCTCGAATTGTTGATGTCAATTTGGAGGCGGAGATAAGATGTGCATCGAGTACAGATAGTCGGCCAATGTTTCTGCAACTTGTCAGAAAGAAGGATTGCCAAATTTCACATTAACTTGTCTTACATTTTCAATTTGAAGAACTGTCATCATTTGCGTCTCAAGCAGCTGTAACTGAGTAGTCAAAGTGTATATGTTCTGGATGAACTTGTTCAAACAGTGCGTGTTGTTTTAAATGTTCGTTTAAGTAGCCTAATTTCTCACATTTTACATGGTGTGGCTATTTTCACTTCTCATTCGCCACACCTGTGGCTACATTGAAAAATAGGTTGCCCACCTAGGTAATCTAGTAGAAGGATCAGAGCCAGTGCTGCCCCATGTCACAGCAGGAAAGATAACACTCACATAACTGTCCATAGTACAATGCTACATCCCACAGTAAGGGGTGGCCGTGTGCGGTACTGACTCACCTGTTGGATCATTGGCTTGGAGAGATGGAAGAGCTGAAACAAGAAAACAAGACGTGATACATATTATACACAGCCTGGCAGCAACAGACAGATGCAGAGTCCTCTGTTATATTCAGCTCCCCATTATAAATGATGCATTCATGGAATTATATTTTTTTAAAAGCTGAACAATTTCTTGACATCACTAACAGCCACCAAGTCTGCCCTCTTTATCAGACAATCTGCACAAAGATTTATAAAGTTTGAATAACAAAAAGTATCCAGAGAGAATCTGAGAGGAAAAAAGTTGGACCCCCATGTAATTATAATACCTGGAAATATTAAAGAGAAATACAATCCGAGTTCCCCAGTGTTGGCTACATGCGTTCACGTTTACCACTTACCTGCCAGCATCAGGAACACAGTCATAGTAACTTCCTGCATCTTCAGATCAGCCGTTTACACCCTGTTGGGAAACAAAATACAAAGTCAACACACACACACAATCCACACACCTAGACCAAGCACAGTATTCACCCAATGAGAAGTCACATCAAGGGAGCGAGGCACTGAAGGTGAAACTTGTGAATCGCTGCATACAAAGCACACAATGTTCATATTACAAGGATTATTAGTCATGAGATCCCCGAGATAGTGGTAATATATTAGTGTCTTTGAAGCAGGCGAGCTGGGTCAGCCAATTACCCTTGGGGAGGAGGGATGTTGGGCGCACAGTAAACGCACCGAATGAAACAGCGACACGGACAGCGTGGGGAGCCTGGTTTGAATCCCGATGTCCGCTCCCTTTGACATTAGGCAAGTCACTTTATATCCCTGTGCCTCAGGCACACAAATTAGACGGTCAGCTCGACAGGCTCACTGCGTCTGCATATTTCCACGCTTGCGCAGTCAGACAAATCCCTGCCGTAAGCAGTTTACAATGACATTTTTTATGTCAGAGGCAGGACGGGGAGATGGTGACCTGCCCAACGTCATGAGAGAAACGTGGGGATCCCCGCCAAGTTCACCTGCTTTCACAAACCAATGTGATTAGCATGAAGTCACTCCACCCTACAAGAAAACTGGTTTCTTCTGCTTCCCCTGGAGGCGCGGGGAGGAGGGTTCTGCTGCTACTGAGGAACGCGGAGACTTGCGCAGAAGTAATAAACGGGGCCGTTCCCACTGCAGGCGTATTTATCTGAAATATTTCTGCACAATAGAAGGATGTCTAATTTCCTCCCAACTGCGTCTTGCTTTTCTTAATGTAGTTTATTCCTAACAAAAGGCAAAAATCCCAATTAGAGAGGCAGTCCCTCCTACAGGACAAAAACTTACTGATGTCAGTGATAACGTGTGTAATTAATGCATTTGTTTAATTGTATTTTGTACCCAAATCTGACACCTACAAGGATTTTTACATAATATTTGAGTTAGTTTGTAAACCTGGAGAGCAGCAAAGTCTTTGCTATTGGTATGGTTAGATCTGTTTAGTGAAGCTAATTATGCTTCAACTATTTACAACAGGATGTTCTCTGGCCGGCTATGTGACATTGAAATGGCATATGACTGCCAAGTCCCTCCCAATTAATAACATTAGTAGAAGATAATCAGACCATTTTTCCGATGAGATTTTTTTTTTCTTTTCTATTTGCTTGTAAAATGAAGGAAACGATAGCACAGCGGGAGTTACCGTGAGAATACTACACTGCAGGCTTTGGGCCTATTTAAATTTGTATTTAAACATGGGCTAACCTAGAACTTTGTAGTTTTCCTCTTGTTTTTGGTATGCAAAACAAAAAAATCAGGATGATTTGGGCTCACATTTTGCTTGGATCCTAAAGCGCGATTTGAAAGGTAAGATCCAAAACGTGGGATTTGAAAGCGAAAAACCTGCCCATCCTTCGTCACAAGAGAGCGATTTTTATTTTTTAATTACAAGTCTGAAGGGTTTTATATAACTGCTGTCAGATACAATGTGTTGTTAAGTGGGACTGAAGGAGACACAGATCAGTCCCAGCATGTGTAGGTTTCATTTATCTCGTTTTTGCCAGAGGCCGTATTATTTTGCACTTCGTGCACACACAACTCCCCTTGCAAGTACCAACCTATCAAACTGCCCAAGCACCGCAGTTTAGAACACAATGTTTCTTAACCTTTTAACGGCTGGAAAGGCCTGGAAAACATTGCTCATGCAGCGTTACAATGTTATGGCTTTGAAAAAATTAAAATAAATGTTCACCCTCTTCTCCCCCACCCCAATCCAAGGTCACATTCTGATCCCAGGAAAGAGGGCTTGTAGAGATGGGGGAGACTTCCACCGGCACAAGGCCTCTCCGTGCCACGTTTAACCCATTGGTTGCCAGAGGGGAATTCAATGCACAGTAACATGATAATCCAAATGCATTCTCCTTTCCTTTTACATACATTACAAAGGAGCTTTCAGCCACACAGGCTTCAGGGAACTTGGCTTTATGGGAGCTTTGGGATTTCTGCTGCATGGAGAAGGGAGAGCAGCACAGAGAATGGTAACGGAGATCACCCACAGGAAAGGGGTAGTGATGATAAAGGAGTAATCCTCCAAGGCCAAAGTATACGAGTGGCGGGCATCTTTTAAGAGGTTGCACTCGGGTGATTGATGCCTTTTCTATCAAAACCAGACACCAGAAATTAATTTTTAAGTATTGAAGCGAACACAACAAGCTGAAAACGTTGGAGGCGTTCGATTTCCTCGGGCTGCGTCCGTTTTGCACAAAAGAAAAGAAAACAGTTGATTGAGAAACGCTGCCCCATTCATAGACCGCCCCCCAAAAATGCCATTTCTAAATAATTTCCAGAAAGCAACAACTGCTTTAGGCTGGGGCCATGGTACCGCAGTCCGTGCGAACGCCGCACGCTAAGCGAACAGACTGCCTTAAGGCAGTGTTCACGTCCATGCGGCGCGCGGGCTTGTGCGGAAGCGAAAGGGGGCGCGCGTGGCGGAATAAATCAGTTCAAACGGATTTCTTGGAGCGACAGGCCAGTCACGTGAGCGGTTCGCCCAATGAGGGCGAACCAGCTCTGTGATGTCACGCCCCTAGACACGCCCATGGACGGCTTCAAGCGGGTGACGTCACGGCCACGCACGCCTCCGCACAGGTAAAGGCACTATGGACCTGGCCTTAGGCTGCGTCCCCGTGCCGCTGACCGCGCTCATGCTTGAGAGTGGTGATGTCACCAACTTTCCAAGCACGAGGGCATGGTGCCCGGCAACTTTTTCTGTGAGCGTGCGGGGGACGTGGCCTAACAGTGACTGGCGCTGATAGGCTGAGGAGGTCAAACTCAATTTAATCCTGTCTCTGCAAGTGCCCAGCGCCCGCGAGGGTACGTTCACGCACACGGGCGCTGCGTGGGCGGACAGATTTAAATTGATTTGCGCGGTTGGTGGCAGCGTGGACACAGCCTTCGTATAAGGAAGTCCATTTCGATTGGTTGTGTGTTGTGGCCAGCTATGCGGGATTTCACCATTACCAAAAACCCTAGAGCCTAGGAAACCGTTCTGCATCTGGCCACCCTCCTCACAAGTTACCAGCAGGTCTGACAATTTTACCTTCACAGCTCAAAAGTGGCGCACACACGCAAACTGCTCCCCGCATTCCTGGCTCCTCGCCAACTTACTATTCAGACAACATGTCACATGACCAAAAAAAACCACCACAAGCAGAATTTCCAAGTATAGATGATGTGTCTGAGCCTGATCATTTCAATCCCTCTGCTCCCTGCATGGTCACTGCAGGATGGAAGGCGCCTTCATGTTCATTCATAACGCTCACTAATGGTGCGGAGTAGAATATGTATGGACTGCCAGTGTGTCTTTTTGCTCACTCAATTCAATGTCTTAATCACCATGAAACATGCAGGGGAGCTCACACATCGCTTTCAGTAGGTAAGAGGCTGGGCAATGCTGCAACAGGGAGAATGGAGCAGGTTTCATTAAGGACCTGTGAAAGACTCCTGGGTATTCTCCGTACTGTATTTGGTGGAGGGTTTTTATCGCTTCTTACCCTTACCTGATTGTGCCTAGTTGGCAACCCCTACCAGCTTCACAATGCAATCAGCAACCACGCTGGGACTGATCGGTCCAAAAGGACAAAACAATAAAAGATGTGGTATATTACACGTGCTTCCCACAACATACAAGCAGGGCTAGCAAATGACACATTAAGACCTTAAAGAAATAGCACATGCACGCACATGGCTCCCTTGATTCCTCTTCTTGCAAAGAACAGACCTCAGTATTATCATGTATAGGTCTGAACCAGATGTGCACTCTCAGCTTTCCATCCATCCAACTTCTCGCACCTCCATGCTTGTTACAAAGTACACAAACACTAACCTGGTGGTGCTGGGGGAACGTGCTGGGGCTTCCGGCGCCTCACTCCTGCCTCCTCCCTCTACCCAATATGCCTGGGGATCGTAATGGGGCTGCTGGGGCATCATGGTGGGGCTGCTGGGGGAAGTGCTGGGGCATCATGGTGGGGCTGCTGGGGCATCGTGGTGGGGCTGCTGGGGCATCGTGGTGGGGCTGCTGCGGCTGCCGGCGCCTTACTCCTGCCTCCTCCCTCTACCCAATATGCCTGGGGATCGTAATGGGGCTGCTGGGGGAAGTGCTGGGGCATCGTGGTGGGGCTGCTGGGGCATCGTGGTGTGGCTGCTGCGGCTGCCGGCGCCTCACTCCTGCCTCCTCCCTCTACCCAATATGCCTGGGGATCGTGGTGGGGCTGCAGCGGCTGCCGGCGCCTCACTCCTGCCTCCTTATCGGGCGCGCAGTGGCCATTTTTTTTAAAATTAGCACGATCCCGGTTATAACACGGTCGGATCGGGTGTCCCCCGAGGACCGCATAATAATGGGGTTCAGCTGTACTCGTTACCCAACCCTTAAAAAGCAGTCAGCCAGTCCTTCTTCCTCCCTGAAATATAGGTGCAGAACTCCTACTTTATTTTACATTCAATAATTTTGCTGATAAATCGCTTTTAGAGGGTGCAGGGCCATTTACCAACCTCAGCAATGTAACGTTCTCTACCAGTTTAATGTTTATTTTAAGAACGCAATGTTCAGTACCTTAGCAAAACTCGGGGCAGAAGCCTGAGAAAAAATGATCAAATAGAACAAGACATTCCAGGCCTTTACGCACAATGGCTCATTCGGCCACATATTTTAGGAGCGTCAAGTTTCCATAGCAACCTGTCATGACCAGCAAAACAAAGCTGTGGGAAACCAGAAGTTCTGGTTGTCATGGCAAACCAACATTTCCAGCCGGAACCTGAGCAGAGATGCTCGTTTTGGCCACGAAAAAGGAGCAATAAACAAGAAAAGCCACTTGGATTGGGGCCAACTTCACATGGGGGAAAAGCAGAAGAAGCTGCTAGGAGGGGAGGTCCTTCAAAAAGAGGCTTCTGAGCTCAAGAAATTGTCAACAAGGCCATAGAGGCCACCATTTGGTAAGCCTGGGGAGAAGAGGGAGGGGTCCTGGGGCCTTTAAAAAGGAGGCCAAGAAACCAGCCATGCAAGTGGGCATCTTAACCCTGAAAGAAAATAATACAATTTAAAAAAGGCAGATTAACAAACCAATCCCACTGAAAGAATGGCTAAAAGGAAAATTGGAACACAAGAGGTTTGTGGCAAGAGTGCAGAGGAAGTGGAAAGTCTACAGAATTGAATAAATGGCAAGAAGGCAGACAGGGAATGCACTACGTATCAATCTACTTTTGGAGATGTTGCAGGGTATGAGGGCTGCAGAAATGATTGATGCATGGACAGTGCAGGATTGTACATAGAACAGTGTAGTATCAGGCAAGTCCTATTAGGCCAGGGCTGGGCAACTCCAGTCCTCAAGAGCCACAACAGGTCAAATTTTAAGGATATCACTGCTTCAGCACCACCTGTGGGTGTTGCCCAACTCTGTATTACACTACCGACACACTTTATTGAAGTGTGGTCGGTACCGCAAGCCGGGAAATCTCCCGGCTTGCTAGTGGCCGCCCCTCGGCGTGCCGCGCGTCATAGACGCGTGGTCACGCGTCATCGGGAGCGTGCGCCCCCTGCACGCGTGTCCAGGGGCTCCCCGAGGGAGCCCTGGTGTCCCGCGATCGCGGGGTTCCGGGGGACCCGGCGGACCCGGCAGCGGTAGGGAGAGCGCCCCGATCGGAGGGCGCTCTTCCGCTGCTTCGGCGCGCGCCCGTCACACTCGGGCGCGCGCCAGGCTACTGCTGCGGCACAGAACGGGCAAATGCTCGAATAAACTGTGCCGCAGCAGTACATCCTAATAATACAAATAAAAGGATACAACCCTGGCGCATAAGGTGAGTGAATAAATAATACCAGTGGTAATGTGGGACGCACGCAGACCACATGGTGTACCAAGTACTGTCAGAGACTGTGCGGAGGTTTCAGACTATTGCAGCACTTCATTTGATTGCTTTAAACACACATAAACATTGTGAGTACGTTTCTGTTAATGTGAGGTTGTGTACAATAACGTTTAGACGATATTGCGCAATCTCTTCCTCTTTTTATATCCCATGATACGGAGATCCAGATATAGGAACCCGAGAGGAATATTGGAGCAGATCCTGAAAGCACACTGCCTGTGAAAGAGGGCCTTTCGATATCCACCTGAACCAGGGACCCCATGCAGGGTTCGTGCTGCCTTGGAGAAGAGTTGGTCAAGAGGACTCATCATACAGTTTCTATCCACTGCACGTTATCTTCCTATTTCTAGCAAGAAGGCATTTTTTGGGATATCAACATAGGAGGGCATTTTTTGGGATATCAACATAGGAGGGCATTTTTTGCCGTACGATACCGCGCAATGTTTTGTCCCTGTTTTTGTCTCCTTGATTAGGACAGCTGTTGCAGTAAGGAAGAACTTACACTTCATTGGGGACCAAGTTCTTTTCAGCCTTGTCATTCTCAAGAGGAGAGGACCTTCTTCACTTCACCTTCTAGGACTCATTCATCATTGGTTATATCCTTTGAGGACTTATTTACCACTGGTATTATTTATTCACTCACCTTATGGCGCCAGGGTTGTGTCCTTTTATTTGTATGATCAGTCTGTTTTTGGAGACAATTTGAGATAGTCTCCACATTAGGTTATCCAGGCAGCTTTTTATGTCACAGTGATTCACGGGTTCACATTGTCACATTTATAATTGTTTCACCATTGTGCACTGCATTGTTTTATTTGATCTAGCGTTATTCCATAGTATCACCATCTCCTGTATTACATCCACTTAAAAAATGTTTGCCACTTCTTTGAGAAGTAATAGGAACGAAGCCTGTGTGATTGAATGCTTACATTACATATTTATCATGCATATTGAAAACACAATCATTTTAGAAATGGAATATTTTATACTTTGAGGGTTTCATCTAAATGTTCATTAAAAAGGTGCAGTCCTCCCTAAAGCTGCAGTTTTCCTCAAATGAAAAGTAGTGTGTGTGTTCAGGATCAAAACACAACCTAGACCCCCCTTTCTTTTTAATGCACCTCACCCAGCAAGCCCCCCCACCCTTTTACAAGCATCCCACCCACAACGCCCCCTTTTATAAAGCACATGCTTAAGACGTTGCTTATTGTCAAGGTCAGTGGCTTGGAAGCAGGTGAATCCAGTTTGGATCTCACGACTGGCTCCTTGTGAAATTGTACAAGTCGCTTTAAATCACCCTGTGCCCCAGGCACTCACTGTGCCTGCAAAATTATACGTATAGCACAGTGAACATAAGAAAGTACATTCTCTCTCAGCAAGTACGCTCCCTAATAAAATGCACAGCTGCTTTGCATGCTAAACTCAAGCCCCCTGAATGCTGGAAACTCAAGTGGACCCATTAGGGTGGGAAATAGGGCTGCAGGATGTTGCAGACCCCTTGGATTTTACCATGTGGGCGCTGAGCCCCCTCTCCTGCTTCTCCCAACAGGCCAGTAGACTAAAAATGCATTTCCACGGTTGCCATTTTCCACCAAAGGGCAAAGTCATTAGCACGAAGTAAAGCCGATTTCCAGGGTATACTGTATGCAAACCAGCCCTGCGGCAGTTGCCCAAGACATCAGCCACGTTCCGTGATAGCCCGAGGTGTGGACCCTGTGTACACTGTGCTTGCAGCATCCCTGGGACCATGTATTTACATGACTGCCCAGCAGAAGAGTGGCTAACAGATATACATGATGAACACCTGCTGTCTCAGTTCAGCAATAGGTTGAAGCCTCTTTCTAAAACTCTGGATTCCTGCCCTGGCTGGGATGCAGCCAAGAGGAACAAGGAAGGAATGAGATATCAGTTCAATATCCAGCCATTGAGACAATTTACCTCTCACAGCCATAAAGAAGACCTAAAGGTGTGGAGAACAGGAGCACATAGAGAGGAGCCATTTCTGATTGGCCGAGTGAGGCAATTGGCCTGTACCAATATATATTGGAGTTGTAAGAAGGGGAAAGTGCTCAGCCATTTAATACCCAAGTTACTAGTTCTGTTACCGGCATAATTAAAAGGAGGTTTACAGGCTTTGCAAATGAAGGCCTCAAAATATCATAAATGTAAACGACCAATGCAACATACTTTTGTGACGAGCTAATTAAGTCATTTGCTGCAAGAGGGCTAAGCAACATATCGTGCCACAAAAGTAATAAAGGGGGAGAACATACAACAAAGAGACAGGAAAGAGAATTACAGTGTTCCCATTAAAATACAAAAAAAGTATTCATACCTTTGAGGACACAAACAAGTGATTTTAACTCTTCGTTAGGACCTGCTACTCACTGCCAAGCTAAGAGTAGCAATTAAATCTGTACAAAAAGGCGCCAAATTACATTGGCAAGTTCTTTTATTTCATTTTTTGGCCTTTTATATTGTAACAGTGTTTTCTTTACTCAGCAGCTTGAAGTCCTTCAACCTAACAAACAGGCCGGGATTTTAGCATATCCCTTTGTGGGCTCAGTTTGCATGCAGTGACCTAGATACATCTAAATAGAAGGGATTTGCATATGAAAGCTTGGCCTCAAGCAATCCTTGAGAACTAGATGTGAGAAACACCTTACCCCCAGCTAAGAAAAGTATGGGCTTGGCTCGCAGATTCCCATCATACTGCTAAAGGAACAGTGTATTCACTCAGTGCAGACCCTTGTGTGAGAACCCATCGGACTGAAATCTCAGGCGGCAGAGCCCGTCCCTTGTAATACACAGCACAGAAAATAACCCGGCTCAGTAACACAACAGCAACTCTGCAGAGGAACGGAATATGGGGCTTCCCAGGCACAGGAGGCTGATCCACAACTCAGTCAAACTTATTTACTAAAGTCTGCACAAACAAAGGGGGGGGGGGGGTAATAATAATAATAATAATAGGGCAAAATAATTGCACCAGATTTAACAACACGCTTTAAGAATATCCCTGCTTCAGCACAGATGGCTCAATCAGTGGCTACCTGTGCTGTGCTTAAAACCTGACCTGTTGGTGGCCCTTGAGGACTGGAGTGTGCCACCCCTGCTCCAAGTAAAAGGACTCAAACACAACTCAGGTGACTTTCCTGTGTAGGGCAAAGATGGGAGGGGAGCCGGGTCGGTCCTCTCTTCCCTGTAGTAAGATAACAGAAGGAGGGGGAGTAGGTGGTATGATACCTTTTATTGGACCAACACTCACAGCACCTACTCCCTCCTGTGTTATTGTACTTTGTTGTGTATGGGAACCAGTGTGAAGCTACCTGGGGACACAGCAATCAGGACTATATATACACAGCTATATCACCCCGCACTGATTCATCGCCACTCTCACTAATGTTTAGCATCAGCTGCTCCCTGGACTTTCATGGAATCTCGCTGATAAGAATCAGTACTTTTCCATTCAATGTCATTTTTTTTGGCCACCGGTCTCTGTATTTTGGAATTTGACATCTCTGCAATTATCCCTGGATCCTCTCCAAACATGCTTTGGGATCTATTCCCATGAGGGACCAAACATCCTCGTACACCAAGGGCAGCCCCACATAGCACAGATCTGTGGGAAGGCACTGGCTTTCAGGAGCGCAGATAACACGGAAGCCTGGTCTAAAGCAAAACTGTGTTCTATTAAATAAAGTACAGTATCATAGAGACTACAGTGTCATATAAGCTAGGCCCCCTACTCCAATATACTCCTTTAGTGGCAGGGATAAAATACAACAAAAAGGTGAACAAAAACACAACTTTTACAGGATCAGATTAAAAGTTCTGCTTTTCTCCCCCCAGGTCATCTAACTGTAAGCTATAGAACATATCATAGTCATTAATTCAATTTGGTACTGAGTGTTTTTAAAGTGCTGCATAAGGCCTCGGGAATGGTCAGCGCTTAGGCGCTGACCCGTGCTGAGGCGCGCTGCTGCTCGGCAGTGAGCCCCTGCAGCCGCAATGAGAGCGGCTTTAGCAGGGGCTCACGCACGCTTCCGCAAGCGTGCGGAAGCGTAGGTCTTAGGCTGCGTCCAGGGTGAATCCAGCCGGGCGGAGGCGCGCTGAGGGAAAGCGGGTGCTGTCCCTGGCCTTAGACCGCATGCCATCCGGGGGGCGTGTCAGGGGGGGGGGCCTGTGACGTCACGGAGCTGGTTCGCCCTCATTGGGTGAACCGCTCACGTGACCGGCCCTGCGCTCCGGCGAGCGCAGAAACTACAAATTGTATAAGACCTACGCTTCCGCGAGCCCCTGCTAAAGCCGCTCTCATTGCAGCTCCAGGGGCTCACTGCCGAGCAACAGCACGGGTCAGCACGGGTCAGCACCTAAGCGCTGACCATGCCCGAGGCCTTATACAATTTTTAGTTTCTGCGCAGGGCCGGTCACGTGAGCGGTTCGCCCAATGAGGGTGAACCAGCTCTGTGACGTCACAGCCCCCCCCCCCCCCCCGACACGCCCCCGAACGGCGCACTGTCTAAGGCCAGGGAAAGCACCCGCTTTCCCTCAGCGCGCCTCCGCCCGGCTGGATTCACCCTGGACGCAGCCTAAGTTGTTGGCAACCTGGGATAGAACAGCATGGCCGCCATTTAGAATGCAGGCTATTCTCAACCTAAAAAAAATAGAATATTTTCAAACATAGAACCCGATTATCAGTGTCTTCGGCTGGGATTAATAAAAACAGAGAACAAACAAAATCCAATAAGGAGGAAGGACACTGGGACACTACTTGGCAGCGGAAGGGTTAAGAGACCACTTTTGGCCTCTGTTCTCCATACATTCACCCACAGGTGTTGGCAACTCCATTCCTGCTGATGTTAAAGGGAAAACAGCAGACACCAGGTAAGGTGAATTAAGAAGCAAAATCAGTTACATGGAAACTGTCCAGTCCAGCTTTTTTCTGCTCACTTACTTTAATTAGAAGCTCTGAGATTTCCCCTGTGAGACAACTGTTGCAATGAGGCACTCAAAAGTTGGGTTACCATCATTCAAAATAAACGGATTGTTACGAGCATGGGCGTGGATGCTGTTGTGTACCAAAACACACTCGAGATCTGGTTTCTTAGGGCCTCATGCAGAGAGCAGCGCTATTTACAATCTCGCCATTTTCCGGCGAAAATCGCGCTAAAAACAGCCGAAAATGGCGAGGTAGGAAAAAAGCGCCATTTTTTTTCTTCTATTTGAAAATCTCGCCGCGTGGCTGGCGAGAACCTACATCTCGCCAGTCTGAAAAATATCCAAATTCAGAAAGGCGCGCTCGCCATCTAGCGGCTGTTTTTGGCGCGATTTTCTTCAATTTTCTCCGCCAACTAAAGTTGGCAAGAAGCAGGAGCTCGCCGGCTATAGGGAAAAAAAAATGCGCGATTTTTTTTTCCCTTTCAGCTGCGCGCATCTCCTCATTTACAATTCTCCACATGCACTAATGCTAAAAATAGCGGATTTCGCCCATTTCTGCATATGGAGAATAAAACTCTCCATTAAACCTACTTTTTATTCCCCTCTCCAATTTAAAAAAGCGCTGCTCTCTGCATAGGCCCCTTAGTCTTTGTCGTGCGGCTGCACTAGTTACCATCTTGTAGCATTATGGATCTATTCTTTTATATCATAGAATGTGTGCTCGGTACTTCTGTATAAAGTGAAACATTATGTAGCCCTGGGCTCCATCCGGTCCTAGAGACCTCCCTCTCTTGGCGCAGCGTGGTCGCGGGTGCCGAAGGACCCGACGGCTGCTTCCAAGGGTGGGGGCCGGAGCAGCGAGCCGAGCGTCTTCCCCTGCATGCGGCCGGTTGCCGGGGACGCGATCGGGCCGTTGCTAAGGCCGCGGTCGCGTCGCTAGGGTCCCGGCGGCTAGCGAAGAGGGCGCCGCCATTACCCAGTGACTCGCGCATGCGCAGTGATCGCGCATGCGCAGGAAGGGTCCTAGAGCTAGGGAGAAGTCGCGCAAGCGTAGGGACAGCCCAGGAAAGGTTGAGGCAGCCCCAGATAGCTTGCGCAGGCGCAGGACAGTGGAGGAAAAGCCCGCGAAGCCCTAGCCTACCAGGGGAGGCTCTAGGTAGGGACTACGAGTCCCAGGAGCCTCTGCGCGCCCCACGTGACACCAGGGAGTCAATAGGGCTTAGGATCTCCAGGCAGGCAGAAAGATACATTTTCGCGGGCTTGCAGCAGGACAGTCAGTTGGAGCCAGGGAGCTGTGAGGGAAGGAAGGGTGCGGGGAGCGAGTGCAGCTCCTGCACCCATATAGGTACCCACACCCCAGGTAGGCCCCAACTCCCCACCAGATTAGTGGGTAATTGATCAGGGAAGGCCCAAGATAGGGACGCGGCCCTTAGCGTTAGTGTGCTGTCACGGCTGTCAGTGCCGTGAGGTCTGACAGGCAGGCACAGTGTTAGTGCAGTACGTTAGCTGCAGGTAGCGAGTAGGTTGTAGTGCGTTACTACAAGTGCTGCGAGTGTTAGTAGATAGTTAAGAGTAAGGACCGGGAAGAGCTAGGGGGACGGGATAGGCCATTAACCCTTTAGGTTCCAGGTAGGTCCTCATTCCCCAGCTTGTGGTTCTACAGGGACAGGCCCTAGGTTAGGGACCATGTCACGTAGTGCCAGTGATAGATAGGGACACAGCGGCTGCTGCGCTCCACGAGAGACGACTTGGGCTCAAGTCGGTACCCAGAGACAAGAGACTATCTCCAGGGTGGGATCGTCCCTGGGGGACCCCAAGCAAGGATTCACTGGACCGGATCAGACGGGATCCCAGAACGACTGATCCTTTGCGAAGCTGTTGCAGTTCCGAGCACCAGAGTGCTCGGCAGGTACATAAACAAGTGCACCAACGGGCCCTTAGTATAATAGTGACTGCGCAGTCACCCATTGCCTCTCTCTGCAAGAGTGCGGGACATTGGGTGGAGTTTCTATGGACACTGGGTGGGATCACCTGGTGTTGTGGGAAGCGTCCTGCGGAGGGACACCGGTTATGGTGGTATTGATGTTACATGTTTGCTTTGCATGTTAGTAAAAGACCTTGGTTATTATACATACCGTGTATGTGATTATTGTATTTGTCCTGCGAGGAACTACTCCCCCTCTGGTGGGAGCCATCGCAGGTGGAGGCGCTGCACTGAGTAAGTGGTTACTCACAGTATCATAATTGCCCCAGGTTCCCTGTGGCGGAAGCTCAGTCCTCCTGTGAGCCAACAGGTAACGCACCACACACCTGGTAACACCGTATGTTCTCCGCACCCACACTATAATCTGTGATTGGGTGGGGGAATACCCATTACAATTATATAGAAAGGTGACGCAGGGTTAATACAAACAAGGTATCACAAGCCTTTAAGTTCTATGTAACGGGGGTGCCCCGAACCCCGAGAGCTCACAATCTAAAACTGTGAGAAAAACACACAATAGGAGAGAAATGCGTATTGTACACGTGTTGGTTCTTACACAGATGCAAAGATCTGCAACGTTAATTATACAATGATGGTTGAAATTCCCCGATATCCTGATTAACTCTCCTTAAGGCTACTGCCCCAGCCCTCCCTGCTTCACGTGCGACTGACGCGCGTGCAGAGACTACAGCCACGATTGGCGGTCTGTAGGGGAGCGCGGGGGGCGTGGCATGTCTGCCCTGCCATTGGCTGCGTGCCAACCCCGTCACCGCATCATGGGAAGACAAAATTCTTGTCTTCTCTGCTATTGTACACATCACATCGCTTTGCGCATGCTCGCGCACACACACACACACACACACACACACACACACAGTCACTGGGGCCGCCCCCATAGAGGGCTGTGCTGTGGTGCACGCACCGCCGTGACCACGGGGACTCAGCCTTAGAGATGGGGTTAAACAAGAAAACAAGCGTTTCATCCACTCCATGCTGTTTCATCCTCTCCTTAGCCCCACCTTCAGGCTCCACCACTTCCTGATTGGCTGTTGCTGGGTACTGCAGTCAATAAGGATGGAGGGAGATGTCCAGCCCCCTAGCAACAGCCCTGCTCAGGGAAATCCCGCAGCCCTCCAAGCCGGTCAGGTCACTATGTCCAGAGAGGTAATACCGGTATACACATACATGTCCAGTATTTCCTCATTTTTTATGGACAGTGACCAAATACAGGACAGTCCTGTTCAATACTGGACACCTGGAAACCCTAGGTCGTGTGACGAAAATATAGTTATAGGCAAACACAACAGGCCTCCGAACGCACTCCTTCCCCGCTCTGAAACACTTAGCGTAACAATCATTTTAATATATGCCTCGTTACACAGTGTACAGCAGGGCCCTGCTTCTCGGCAATCCGCTTATGCGGCGGCACCGAGAAGGGGGCCGCCATCTTTGATTCCAGGTCGCGAATGCGCAGAATGGGCGGAGGCACCCGGCGCAGACCATTGGTTGCGCCCGGCGCAGACCGTTGTCTGCGCACGCAGACCGTTGTCTGCGCACGCAGACCGTTGTCTGCGCACGCAGACCGTAGGCCGCACATGCGCAGAACGGCGAAAACGCCATTCTGTGCATGCAAATTCACTGAAAATCGCCGGATCCGCTTTCCGGCGATTTTCACTATACGGCGGGCCCCTGGAACGGAACGCGCCGTATACCCGGGGCCCTGCTGTATATGCATTAAATCCGTAGGCACGAAAGCCGCGACTTCCTGCAACTGAAACAGAGGCTCATTTCTACAGTCTGCAAAACGTCTAATGAGTCAGTGCCTATAACACGGCTCCGTGCCAGGAGGTATGAAGACAGCGTGTTGTTCATTGTATTTGTACTTCCTGGAGCCCGGGGTCTGATCTGCGGACAGTTCCCACAGCACTGGCGTTAGGTAAAAATAATTGTCCGCCGGACACAACATGGCTGTGTGGCCAGGGCCACTGGAAAGCCACAACCTCACGGGAGAGGACATTGTGGCTTTCTAGGGGTGGTCCCCGTGGCCATGTTTGTATTTTTGTTTTAAACCACAAAACCGGAACAGGAGGGGGTACCAAGAACAGGAATAGGAGGGGGTACCAAGAACAGGAATAGGAGGGGGTACCAAGAACAGGAATAGGAGGGGGTACCAAGAACAGGAATAGGAGGGGGTACCAAGAGATCAGGGAACCACGGCTCAGCTCTGAGGGACCCCCTGGTTGAGGAAACAGATGAAATACTACTACTAATAATAATAATAATAATAATAATAATAATAGGGGGTTGCCAACTACTTTTTATTGTAGCTCACTCTTTTTGGAAGGTATAGCACCTTTAACCCTTTCACTGCCACAGAAGCCAGCCATGCGGCAAAGGGGTTAGCAAACGACTCCCTGCCCTAAAACACATGTAGGGGAAGAAAAATAAATAACTATGATACTTTTTATTGGACCAATAATAGTTTACAGCACTGTTTTTCAACCAGGGTTCCTAGCATCCATAAAGGGTTCCGTGCAATTGTCAGGTGATTTGCAAAGTGCACTAAATACAGAAGAATTTACAATGCATCTGATCTCAGACGCGCTATTAGAGAGGGTTGGGGTTCCTTACAATGCATCTGTTCTCAGACACGATATTAGAGAGGGTCGGGGTTCATTACAATGCATCTGACCTCAGACGCGCTATTAGAGAGGGTTGGGGTTCCTTACAATGCATCTGACCTCAGACGCGCTATTAGAGAGGGTTGGGGTTCCTTACAATGCATCTGACCTCAGGCACGCTATTAGAGGGTTGGGGTTCCTTACACTGCATCTGACCTCTGATGTGCTATCGAGGGTCGGGGTTCCTTACAATGCATCTGATCTCAGACGCGCTATTAGAGAGGGTCGGGGTTCCTTACAATGCATCTGATCTCAGACGCGCTATTAGAGAGGGTTGGGGTTCCTTACAATGCATCTGATCTCAGACGCGCTATTAGAGAGGGTTTGGGGTTCCTTACAATGCATCTGATCTCAGGCGCGCTATTAGAGAGGGTTTGGGGTTCCTTACAATGCATCTGATCTCAGGCGCGCTATTAGAGAGGGTTGGGGTTCCGCAGAATTTCAGTATTTAATTATAGGATTCCTTTACCTATAAAGATTAGAAACCACTTATTTACAGCATACAAGCTTTGGAAGCTCACACGGGTTCTTCTCAGATATATACTGTAGTAAGAGCTTCTGGTTTGTGTGTCTGGACGTTAAAGAAACACAGAAGATGTAATTATATTAGAAGTGCCGGGAACAGCACGGATGGTGAGAAAGTGCCTCTGTGTGCTGCGATTCTTATTGTTAAATAATACAAGTCTAAACACACACACAGCAATAACAAAAACAAAGCCAGCGGCTGGAAGAAACCAGAATAGTTACTTACCCCAACAAAAGTTTGCGTAGCCAGGAGCAGAGAAGAGCAGCACAGTGCAGACAAGACCAAAGCCAGAATGAGTTTGTCCAGCTCTGTGCAGCTGAGACTAGCTACACCCTATCTTCCCTCCTCTGTCCCGCCCCATACTTCACAGGTGAGAACAAGTCATACCAGCTCTGCCAGGCTCCTCCACCCACAATGCAGACACTGAAGCCAGCAGTATCCAGATGAAAGACTCTGCATTAACTCTTTCACAGATGTTGGGACATCAGTAATGAAGCGCATTAACCATTTCCTTCCAGGAGTGGCTCAGTGAATAAAGGCACTGACGGTAAGACAATGACACCCGAGCTGTAATCAGGGGAGCTTGGATCAAATCCCAGCGTCAGCTCCTTGTGACCTTGGGCAAGTGACTTTATCTCACTGTGCCTCAGGCACCAAACACATAGATGGTAAGCTCTGCGGGGCAGGACTGTGTCTGTAAAATGCCGATGTGCGTCGTACCGCGTGCTGTACTGTAACTATGACGTGCTTGGAGTCCCATTGGGAGAAAGCGCTATGTGAAATAAAGTTATTATTATTATTTTGTTACCAGAGAGGCTTGTCCCCTCTGAAAGATAATGGGGCACAGTGATGGCACTCAGGCCCGGTCATTTTACACTGCTCGTCCTTTTATCTTGTTGCGAACGTACGCCTGCAATCCGAACTGTGAACGCACAATAACAAACACACCAATCACACTGCTGTTGTTAAGGGCAGCAAGATATGGGTGTATGCCTGACCTAGAGGAGGCAGGAGCGATTCCAAAGGTGCACTGATCAGCGCTCAGGTTTTATCACTGTAAGTTCCAATGATTTGTAGATTCTCGCTTGTACTTATTACAGCACTAAAATGATAGAATGGTAGAAAGGGGGGGGGGGGGTAATAGACAGCACTGTGACACAATGACTCAGCAAGGTTGCAGGGTGCACGGAACAGGAAGGGACCCTAATTCCCTTCAGAAGTACTAACAAACCAAAAGATAGTACCTGCACTCTCTGTCTCACAGCTATACATATAGGCGAATACCAGTGTAGGGAATATGAATAATTTAATGGCACTAATAATAAACTGAAAATATAGCAACAATAGCCAATACGCCAATGCAAGAATAAATATTTATTCTTGCATTGGCGTATTGGCTATTGTTGCTATATTTTCAGTTTATTATTAGTGTCATTAAATTATTCATAGTCCCTACACTGGTATTCGCCTATATCTATAGCTGTGAGACAGAGAGTGCTGGTACTATCTTTTGGTTGGTTAAAATGATAGAATGTAACAGCTGAGTGGTGATCTAAACTGCTTGCATAGGCATTCCTGTAATAGTATAGGCAAAAAGAATGCACGACGAGAGGGATCCCATCATAAGCCTTAACTGTATACAAAGTATCTCAAACAGTACAATGTTACCAGTGTCATCTTATAGGGCAGGAGTGCGCAAACTGGGAGGGTGCAAGATTTTCAAGGGGGAGGCGGGGGGGGCGCGGTGGTTGCAGAGACCCCGCTCTCTTCCCCAAAATATTTCAATTAAATGCCGGGGAACGTTTAAGGCCTCTGCAACTTCCCTTACCTTGTCTTCGGCGACGCGTAGCCATGGCAACGTGGCATCAAATGACGCTGCGGGGTCACGTGATCCTGCGGCGTCTTTTGACGCAGAAGACGAGGTAAGGAGGGGGTTACGCAGACTGAAAAGTTTGCGCACCCCTGTTTAGGGGATAGGCTGCGGTAAAAACATGTTTAAATGTCATGGCGCTAGACTTTGCAATGGGACATGTAGAAAGGATCACCCGCGTGTAAAAAACAAAGGCTCAATGGTAACACGCAGGTTGCAGACGAGTGTTATACGCGGGATATTCTTAGTAGTACCATAGATTGCAGGACTGGGTGGCAGTGTTCTGGCGCATGGTGATGCAGGATAGTGGGGGTTCTGGGAAGCTTAGGGTAGTGAAGGCCTAATAACTCCGTCTAGGACACGACTGCGACCAAATCTTCACCGACGTATAGCCGCTGTTCCCCTCACCACAGGGACCTCTACGCCGCCAAGGTAAATCCCAAACTTTACCCTAAAAACCCCTCATCTTAACCCCAAATACTAACGTTACCCCCTACCCTAAAAAAAACTTAACCCCTTGCCCCAGGGGTGTGCAAACTTTCCCCCCTGCCTGCTCTCCTCCCCTGATCGCGCCCCCCTCCTTACCTTGTTTTAGGCGTCAAATGACCCTAAAAAGATTTAGCCCCTACCCTAAAAACCTAAACCCTATCCTTTACCCCCTAACCGCTAAATTAACTTCCCTTGGCGAAGTGGCCTGCTTCGGAGGCTCCCTCTGCGGCCGTACGGCGGCATAGACTTGGTCGCGACCACTGAGGAGAGGTGTGGCGCGCTGGTAGCGATTACAGAGAGGGGTCTTTTTCATATAGAAGCTTCGTAGGCCAACATTACTAAATGGTGCAAAGCTGGAGTGTGTCTTCAAATGGCTAGGGCTAAAAGTTAGCCGCGGTAAGGCTTATCGGGCTATAATTCAAGGCAATGTTGGAGTAAAGAGTTTCTTCGTCCTGTGCCAATGTATTTAGGTCTTTGCTCCAGTGGAAGCCCCATATACGTCAGTTTGTAATTTGACGAGTGTCAAAAGTAGGCGTTAGGAAGCAGTTACATGGCGCACGGATTAGGAGATGAAATTGTGCGCCAGTTTTTATGCATCCAAACAATCTGCCATGGGGGGGGCAACTCCAGTCCTCAAGGGACACCAACAGGTCAGGTTTTCAGGATAGCCCGGCCTCAGCACTGGTGGTGCAGTCTCTGACCTTATAATAAAGTACATTATAAGTCTTCACTTCTATTTTAAAGCAAAATAAATGAGTCACATAATTGGTCAACTAATCTTTCAAAATTATTACAAAAAGAAAGGAAGCTCATGTAGATGTAGATGTATTTTTTTTTTTTAGCTTAAAATCGTTTTTTTTATATTTCTGACTTGGTAAAGTTTCCCAGAATCCCTATCTGCAGTGGAAAAGTTTCCCAGAATCCCTGGCTGCAGTGAAAAAGTTTCCCAGAATCCCTGGCTGCAGTGGAAAAGTTTCCCAGAATCCCTGGCTGCAGTGAAAAAGTTTCCCAGAATCCCTGGCTGCAGTGGAAGCGCTGTATGTTAAGAGACAATCGGGAAGGAAAGGGTTGCAGACCTGCCTGAGACGTGAATGTAAACACAAGAGATAGTTTTATTTGCTGACCTGATAAATAAATGTTAGCGAACGTTAAAGATGTGTTTTCGAAACATGCTTTTTATGGGGACATGACGTATTGTTCTTCATCTTTGTGTTAAGAAAAAATATCTTCAAAGAAATGCTGATCTCATTAAAGGGACACATTGGAGATAGCATTATCTAGTGAAGATAGCTCGTTTAGCTCTGTCAGGGGTTGCAGGTCCCTCTGGCACTCCGAGGTAACTGGTTTGCTTCTAATTGCATCACACTAACTGTAACGAAGTGCTGTCCTGTGAATACGCCTGTTCATGGTATAAGCATCACATAACGGTCATATCAAGCTTCAAAGAGACATCCCTGTTATCTAGTAGAGACCTAATCCATTGCTAACCTGCCACAAAACCATTGTGGACAATTGATGCCAATTAAAAATAAATTCTATTTGTAGCCACAATCCTTTAACCCTGGCGGTGCTGAAAAAGCTGTGGCATATTGCAGGCATAAGCGTATAGGCATCCACTCTGTGCATGCTCATTTGCATGTCATTACCCAGAATTCCTGGCTGCAGTGGAACCACTGTAGCCTACGAGATAATGGGGAAAGGCCAGGTTGTGCACCTGTCTGAGACATGTCAATGTGCTCATAAGTCACAAGTGATATTTTTATTTGCTAACCTCAATAATTAAATAGGGAAATATATGTGCTGTACTGCCGGGGGGCTCAAATCCAGTGCTCAAGCCCCCCGACCACAAACAGGTCAGGTTTTCAGGATATGGCAGCTTGAGCACAGGTGGCTCAATCAGATGTACCACCAGTGCTGAAACAGGGACTGATTGAGCCACCTGTGCTGATGCTGGGATATCCTGAACACCTGGAGGTTTGGGGCTAGAGTTGAGCACCTCTACTGTACTTAACTCTCTGTGATAAATGCTTTCAAGCCTGAATTAATCCATTTAGTGCCACAGGGCAGGGCCGCCAAGAGAGGGGGGGGTCTGCCGGGGCTGGTGTCCTGGGCCCGCTGGCATGGGGGGCCGGCGTGGCAAATTTCCCCCGACCTCTATCCAGGCCCTGCTGCCGGTTGTCTCAGTTAGGCGCGTTGGCGCTTCCCTCCCCCCCTGCCCCCGATCACCATGGCTGCTGCCCGGCCGGGAGGTAGACACGTGGGGGTCGGTAGGTAGGCGTGGGGGGGGGGGGCGGCAGGAAGGCGCACAGGGGAGCAGGCAAAGTAGGCAGGTGGGTGCTGGACCCAGCATGTCCCCCTCTGGCCCGCTTGGCATGCGCGGATCTTCCCGCTCTCCTCAGCGCTTTCCTCCTCGATCGGGGAGGTGGGTCCAAGTGGCAGTGCAACAGGTGCAGTTCTATCCCGGCACTCCCCCCGTTACCGCTGCTGCCCGCTGGTGGCTTTTTGAGCGGGGGGAGGGGGGGATGTTTGGGGTCCCATGGTCTAGGTGCCACTGCCCCCCCTCCACATCCACTGCCCCCCCTTCGCATCCACTGCCCCCCTCTGCATCCACTGCCCCCCTCCGCATCCACTAGCCTCCCTCCACATCCACTAGACTCCCTCCGCATCCACTAGCCTCCCTCCGCATCCCCTAGCCTCCCTCCGCATCCACTAGCCTCCCTTCTGGCAGCATCCCCAAGGTAAGTCTAAATTTTATATGTATTGGGGTGGTGGGTGTATTTTGTGTATGTATTGGGGAGGTGGGTGTATTTTGTGTATGTATTGGGGAGGTGGGTGTATTTTGTATATGTATTGGGGAGGTGGGTGTATTTTGTATCTGTATTGGGGAGGTCGGGGTACTTTGTATATGTATTGGGGAGGTGGGTGTATTTTGTATATGTATTGGGGAGGTGGGGGTATTTTGTATATGTATTGGGGAGGTCGGGGTATTTTGTATATGTATTGGGGAGGTCGCGGTATTTTGTATATGTATTGGGGAGGTCGCGGTATTTTGTATATGTATTGGGGTGGTGGGGGTATTTTGTATATGTATTGGGGTGGTGGGGGTATTTTGTATATGTATTGGGGAGGTGGGGGTATTTTGTATATGTATTGGGGAGGTGAGGGTATTTTGTATATGTATTGGGGAGGTCGGGGTATTTTGTATATGTATTGGGGTGGTGGGGGTCTTTTTAAAATGTATTGGGGCCACCCACCCAGGCAGTCACCCACCCACCCAAGCAGGCTGTCAGTCACCCACCCACCCAGGCAGTCAAAGGGCAGTCAATGCAGTCACCCACCCAGTCAGTCAGTCACCCACCCAGTCAGTCAGTCACCCACCCAGCCAGCGTTTCAGTCACCCACCCAGTCAGTCACCCACCCACCCAGGCAGTCAATGCAGTCAACCCACCCATGCAGTCAATGCAGTCACCCACCCAGTCAGTCACCCACCCAGTCAGTCACCCACCCAGTCAGTCACCCACCCAGTCAGTCACCCACCCAGTCAGTCACCCACCCAGTCAGTCACCCACCCAGTCAGTCACCCACCCAGTCAGTCACCCACCCAGTCAGTCACCCACCCAGTCAGTCAGTCAGTCAGTCAGTCAGTCAGTCACCCACCCAGTCAGTCAGTCAGTCAGTCACCCACCCAGTCAGTCAGTCAGTCAGTCAGTCACCCACCCAGTCAGTCAGTCAGTCAGTCAGTCAGTCAGTCACCCACCCAGTCAGTCAGTCACCCACCCAGTCAGTCAGTCACCCACCCAGTCAGTCAGTCACCCACCCAGTCAGTCAGTCACCCACCCAGTCAGTCAGTCACCCACCCAGTCAGTCAGTCACCCACCCAGTCAGTCAGTCACCCACCCAGTCAGTCAGTCACCCACCCAGTCAGTCAGTCACCCACCCAGTCAGTCAGTCACCCACTCAGTCAGTCAGTCACCCACTCAGTCAGTCAGTCCCTCATTCAGTCAGTCACCCACCCAGTCAGTCACCCAGCCAGCCAGTCACCAACCCAGCCAGCCATTCAGTCACCCACCCAGTCAGTCACCCAGCCAGCCAGTCACCCACCCACCCAGCCAGCCATTCAGTCACCCACCCAGTCAGTCACCCAGTCAGTCAGTCACCCAGTCAGTCAGTCACCTACCCAGCCAATCACACACACACACACAATTCTTATTAGGAATTGATTTTTTTTTTAAATGGGGAGGGGCGAGTAGATTTTTTGGTTCGGCGAGTAGATTTTTGGGTGATTTGTCAAGCACTGCATATATGTGTGTATATCTACCCCCCGGGCCATATTTAACCCCCCCAGGCCCATATTTAACCCCCCCCCAGGCCCATATTTATCCCCATTCAGGTCCATACTGAATCCCCCCAGGCCTTTTGTCACATAGGATGTAGCATTGAGTATCTTTCTCTTTTGTTGAAAATATTAAAATAAACAGATTACATTGTAATGTTTTTTTCCGTATTAACAATAACAAGAAAACAGTTAAGTAAAAGTTGCGCGCTACATTTTTTTTCCGTGGTAGGTGCGCTATTGGTTGAGAGGGGGGGGGGGCTGCTCCTTTAATTTGTCCTGGGCCGCATGATTTCTGTTGCGGCCCTGCCACAGGGACCACCAATTTATTGCACCGTGAGCCTCTTGGGCAGAGAACAGGTTACACCCCCATTTCCCACAGCTGTCCTGGTTTCCGCCCCTTAGCTTTGCCTGTGTGTGACTTGATGGACAAGCACCAAAGTTTGGGGTATTTTTTTTAACAAATATTAGTTGGGTGTCACCTTATTTAATCAAAATAAATAAATAAACTGCATGCAATGTGCAATTGAGTCGTTCTGAGCATGTCTTTAGGAGTATTATTATATTATACATTGGAAATATTCAAATAAAATCAGTGTAACCAAGTCCCCCCTAGCTACAGTATGTGGCTGCAGTACAGTATATGTGTAACACATTTACCTCCACCACCTAAGAGAGATACTGCTTCAGCTACAAGGTGTTGTGGTGCTGCGTAGCTGTGAGGGTCCAGGAGAGCTGAGCTGTCTGCGATGGGGTGGAGACCAGGAAAGGCTTTTGGTGACCTCTGATGTTCTTTCTGGTGTTCAGCACCTCCAGCTTTAGTGGATTCTAGGGTTTCTTGAGGCATTCCCCATTAAAGCAAACTCTCATACATCCCTGCCAACAGACTGGAATTCAGGCAGGAGTATAAATGAACAAAGGACTTTATTGCATCACTGCAGCAGAGGGTCTTACACCGGCTTCAGGTGTCTCAGAGAATCCCAGCCCTCTTGATGGTGCGTACTCTGCATTTGGGAGCCTCAGATTCTTTGGCCCAGCCAGCCCATGAGGGGCTGACGAGCCACTCACGCCCAGCCGAGAGGAGAGGTCACACACTTCCACTCCTTAGGAAGGGTGGAAGCAGACTCCTATCTTTAGGTTCTGCCTCCCTGAGGAACCAGAAGGGTGGGCTCAAGGTCTGTACCCAGATAGGTGTACACAGACAATGAGTCACCACCTCATCTGTCACTCAGAGAGTAGCATGAGGTTAGTCAATTGCCCACAGGACTGCCTGTCACAGCCTAGACTGCTAAGGACTTAGGTGACAGGGGGGGGGGGAGGGGGAGAGGCAGGGCGGACTAACCATGTAACATAAGGAATAAAAAAAAGTACCACTTCTATCACATAAAAGATCCCCATTGATTTCTAATGGGGTTCTCTTTGATAAATCCTCCTTGCTCCCTGGCTTGAGGCCCCAAGAGACCATCCTTAGCCCCCTTACCCCCTGATAGGGCAAGGTGGAGTAGCTCCCACTCCTCAGAGAATTTAGTGAAGGCCATCCTTTATACCTGTGAGGAGTTTGTAACCCTGCCCCATAACAGGGCAGGTCCAGGTACTGACAGGCATCACACCACTGCCATGTGATCCAGTCAGTACCCTCCCAGGCATGACACTGCCATTTGGCCAGCACCTGGATAGGGTAAGATTGTATCTATCCAGCCTGCAACTGCAAACTAGGCCCTGTGCAAGAGTTTAACCCCGACACTGTCTGTTCCTACCAGGACTTTAAATGTTAAGGCCAATGGAAAGGGTGTAGCCAGGGGCACTAGGATATATATATTATGAAACACGGCTTACTCCAGGGCTCCGCCGTCTGTCCAGGACTGTTAGAACACGGTCTTTTAGGGTAAGTTAAATGACGAGGCGTAACGTGCTGTTCCTTTAAACAGGCTACTGCCTGGTTTATTCAGTTCCAGGCACAAAGAAACAAGCAAAACAAAAGCCTGCTCACCTGAGCAATAACTTAACTGAGGTTTTTCCTGACTAGGATTGGGGCGGCTTATCCGCTTCCAATAAGCAAAAATAAGGAACTTTGCAATTTGATAAAGGTACAAAATGATTTAACCTGTTTGGGGAGAGGCTTTTCCCCTCTCTGCTTCCAGCAGCCTTCCTGCCTCCAGTCTCTTGGGGAGAGGGAAGAGGAACCAGGAAATCAGCAGGACAGGTGACAGAAATCAGGCAGCAGACAAACTCTGGTCTGGATCCCTCAGTTCCAGCACTTGCCAAACTGTGGGATGGAGTGCATGCATTCTGAGGCTGCACTTTTCAGCCTAAACAGGATAGAGATTGTTCAGTATCCTGGGAGCCCTATATATGGAATTTATTACCATACCCTGGTTTCTGTCACAATATATATATATATATATATGGTAGCTCTAGGATTAAGCGTGTAGATTTTTATAGCCGGACAAACAAACTTTCTGGATTATGGTACAGATAGATATAAATGTAATTGCATTTATATATTTATTATTAATAAGAAAAAGGGGAGTGTACGTATTTCTCACAGAAGCTAGAATGTGTGTAAGACAGGTTGTCCGATCTTGGTCAATAACCACTGTAGGATGGGTTGGTTTCGGGAGGGGATTTGGCCAAGGACCCTTACCTGAAAGGCTGAGCTTGAGGTTTATCCTCACCCTGGGTTTTGATCTAGTTTTTCAATTTGAATGTTCCACCTGGGCCTTCAGGCAAGAGGTTTGGCTCATTATGGATTTGGCAAGGTCTGGGAAGCTTCTCTACGGTTAATAATTTATAAGCGGTTCATCAAAAACAATAAATTAATGCTGTGACCTTTTCCAGCACCTCGCGTGTCTCTGCCTTCCTGTATGCATGGTTTTACCAACAGAATTTGGGGGGGGGGGTTGGGTTAGTGGATTACAAGATTGATGAGAATAATACAATACAATGAAGCCTCTAACACCTCTTGATCAGCACTACTGCTGCATTGTTCTATGTTTGACATCCTTTGTGTAATTCCTTTTAACCCCTTAACTGTGCCAACACATTCTTTGCTAATGTGCTTGCTGTATTATGTTCCCATTGTCTACATAAAGTAAAGTAACAAAAAAGGAACCACATGGTTACATTCTGATTTACATGTATTACATGGCGCGTTAGGAGTTCACCTGTAACCCCCCAAATAATGGCAGACGTTGTGTTTGGGGATAAACAAGGCCACACCTTTATTTATATTTTAACCTGAGTTTTATCAACTCTTCTTTACCACCTGCCAGGCCGACTGTAGTACAGAGCCCCCAACGGTATTGCAGTGGCTCGTGGCTCCCACCTGTAGTACAAAGCTCCAACAGCATATACGTGGCTCATGACTCCAGAGCCTACAGCGCCCTAACTGTAGCTTGTGACTCCCACCTGCAGTACAGAGCACAAATGGCATCGCTATGGCGCTGACCATACGAGGTGTAACGTAATTATTCCAACCAGCCCCAATGATGGCGTCATTGTATGAGGTATCCTTATACCTCTTAGGCTTGTTATATAGTGTGCTGGTGTGCGTGTGGGTGCACGCATGGCATTCTGTGTGCACGTGGCATGGGCATTTCATTTGTATAGGGCAAGCTCTGACACGTGCAGGTAAGGGGCGTGGCTCTGCCGTCACTGCGTTAGGCCGCGCTGTGATTGGTTGACAGAGTCATGTGGAGCGGCAACAGTGAGAAAATACAATTTTCTTGTATTTTCTCTGGTCTGCCACGCCACCGCTCATGGCCATGCGCTCGTGCCAAGTATACAAATGTATCACACACTATCACTTTACACCAAGTATACAAATGTCTGGCTTACACAGCCAATTATCATTGACGTGCTCGCGCACGGGAGCGCACGTGCGCACTATGTTACAGCCCTTAGTCTCACCGGGCCTGGCAGGCCCACCACCCGCCACACCCAAGGACATTTACTCCCTAAATTTCCCTGGGTACCACCATAGCAATAGCCCGCCCTACGACCTCCTGTATGTTTATGTTAAATACTGTTTATATCATTGCCGATACCCAACAAAACCACCCTGGTATTTCTTTCTGTAACTCTGAGTGCCTCACTGCATATCCACCCATCCTTTTCTACCTTTCCCGTGGCCTTGTTTATTCTCCATTTTTCCAGTACCCTGTGGTGCCGGCATTATGCCAAATGCATCACGTATGTATGCTCACCCCATCTGTATGTCTTACCATTTCCGTCAACCCTTGTATACGAGCGACACCAAACTTACTTGGTCAACCTGCTCCATTTGGAATTCGAGCCAAATGCCTGTGACTGACCCAGAAGGCTATTCAAACCCACATACCTCTCCACTACATACTAGAATAAAAGACATAACAGTTAACATACACCTGAACCGGTTATCCGATGTGTGTTATGTCGATGGCCCCTACCCTCAGCCATTTCCATGCATACTGTACCACGCTGTCTTAGAAAAGGAAAGGGGGAGGGGAGATCGACCCTCTCCTCCTGCTATGGTTCCGAACCCCACTGGTCCGCCCGTAAAACTCGGCAAACAACACCACTGCTGCGTCAAAAATGTGCAAGTCTCCATCCCACACACTTTTGTATTTCATCTGTTTTAGAGAAGTCTGCACCATGTCCACCAAGTGGCCCGCCAGACTGGAGCGTCCTAAACGCCCAATCCTTTACCCTCGGACCTGTTGTCATTATAACCCGCAGTATGCCGTGCTTCACCCTACTGATCCTATACCCTGTAGAGATACTATAGAGAGAAACCTCACTCTAACAACCCCTTGTTGGTGAAAGCGTGCTGCCTAGGGATGTGTTGAATTAACAAGAGATGGGTATCAAAGAAAATACACATAAAGAGTCCCTTTTGTAGGCGCACCGCAGACCTTTATAGTATAAACGGTCAGGAGTGAATGTAGTTAATATAGTTAGCTTTATTTCAAATCACTGTGTAAACGTGTAATTAAAATAGTATATAGTAAAGTTCTATATCTACTATATATTTCTGAAAGCACTGTATGTCTGCGTCCCTAGCGGCAATCTCATTGGTCCCTTGGCCCGCCCGCCCCCGCACACCTCTCATTGGCCTGAGGCGGAGTGACGGGCCAAAGGACACACAAGGACACACACAGGCACACACCTCTCTCTGTCCTCTCCCCGCCCCCCATCACACACAGGCACACACACACCTCTCTCTCTGTCCTCTCCCCCCCCCCCCCATCTCACTCACCTCCCTCTCCACTCACCTCCCTCCACCTCCCGCTCCACTCACCTCCCTCCCGCTCAACTCCCTCCACCTCCAGCTCCACTCACCTCCCTCTCCACTCACCTCCCTCCTGCTCAACTCCCGGCGCGGGGACAGGCAGTGGGCAGGGCAGCCTGCCGCTGCCTCCACTCACCTCCCGCTCCCTCCACTCACCTCCCGCTCCCTCCACTCACCTCCCGCTCACCTCCCCTCACCTCCCGCTCACCTCCCGCTCACCTCCCTGGCGCGGGGACAGGCATTGGCCAGGGCAGCCTACCGCTGCTACGCGGCACCTAAGATGGCGGCGGACAGAAGGACCCCTTCCTCCCTCGCGGACTAACTAACATGGCGGCGGCCAGAAGGAGAGGTGAGTGTGTGTGAGTGACTGAGTTAGTGTGTGTGTGTGTGTGTGTGTGTGTGTGTGTGTGTGTGTGTGTGTGTGTGTGTGTGTGTGTGTGTGTGTGACAGCGTGACAGCGTGACAGCGTGACAGTGTGTGTGTGGGACACTGTGTGTGTCTGTGTGCGTGTGTGTGTGTGTGTGTGTTACACTGTGTCTCAGACACTGTAGAGTGGGGACCGGAGCTACACATGGGGGGGATTCAGGAGCGGAGAAAGATACAGGGGGAGTGGAGAGGAGGGACCCGTCAATTTAAAGCAAACCAACCCCCCTCCTGTCCACTGCCCCCCCCTCCTGTCCACTGCCCCCCCCCTCCTGTCCACTGCCCCCCCCCCTCCTGTCCACTGCCCCCCCCCTCCTGTCCACTGCCCCCCCTCCTGTCCACTGCCCCCCCCCTCCTGTCCACTGCCCCCCCCCTCCTGTCCACTGCCCCCCCCTCCTGTCCACTGCCCCCCCCTCCTGTCCACTGCCCCCCCCCTCCTGTCCACTGCCCCCCCCCTCCTGTCCACTGCCCCCCCCTCCTGTCCACTGCCCCCCCTCCTGTCCACTGCCCCCCCCTCCTGTCCACTGCCCCCCCCCTCCTGTCCACTGTCCCCCCCTCCTGTCCACTGTCCCCCCCCCTCCTTTTCCCCGTCCCCCTCCCCTCCTTTTTCCCCGTCCCCCTCCCCTCCTTTTCCCCCCCTCTCTTCCCCCCTTTTCCTAGCGCTAAATGTAACTCACGGCCAACGCTGGCTCTCCCCCCCCGCTCCCCTTTCTCCCCCCCCCGCTCCCCTTTCTCCCCCCCCCCGCTCCCCTTTCTCCCCCCCCCGCTCCCCTTTCTCCCCCCCCCGCTCCCCTTTCTCCCCCCCCCGCTCCCCTTTCTCCCCCCCCCCCACTCCCCTTTCTCCCCCCCCCCCACTCCCCTTTCTCCCCCCCCGCTCCCCTTTCTCCCCCCCCGCTCCCCTTTCTCCCCCTTCTCCCCCCCCGCTCCCCTTTCTTCCCCCCCGCTCCCCTTTCTCCCCCCGCTCCCCTTTCTCCCCCCCCGCTCCCCTTTCTCCCCCCCCGCTCCCCTTTCTCCCCCCCTGCTCCCCTTTCTCCCCCCTGCTCCCCTTTCTCCCCCCCGCTCCCCTTTCTCCCCCCCGCTCCCCTTTCTCCCCCCCCGCTCCCCTTTCTCCCCCCCCCCCGCTC